>NW_028237000.1:0-70308 GCF_017979445.1 Akebia trifoliata
TTTCACGCCTTTGTGAGCTGAAAAAAATAAAATGCAGTAAATAATAGTTGAATATTTCAATTCTTATCACTGATTAATAATGAAAAACTATATGTTCTTTTGTTGTAGTTGCATTTACTGTATGACATTGGCATACTTATATCAATCAAAATCTTATATTGCTATTGTGTCTCCTTTATCTGGCCATGCAAGTCATTCTGAGGGAGTCACAGGATCAAGATCTTGGGCCAGCGATAGTGTACTTTCTCAATTGTTTCTTTGGACATATTCAACCCGTTGGCCCAAAAGGTACTTCTAATTGTATGCAATCCAGAACCCAAAAGAAGGTACGAGAAACATGGATGTCTAATCTCTTTCCTAATTTCTTATGTAAGTCATTTTATTCTAGAATCTTTAGTCTTGAACTCTGATCTACCCATTGCCAGTGTATCTTAGTTTTCAGTGGCATTTCCGTCTTAGCAGATAACCATCAAGTATTATGCTGAGTAGCATGCCATTTTGTGTATAGGTTCGTTTGTTTCTTCATACACACATGCATAAACAAACATAGACAAATGCTCATATACTCATGTCTAAAGATGCTAATGAACCTATATTTTTTTCGTAAGTACCAAGGAACCTATAGTTGAATGAGTAGTTAGTCCTTATATAGGCATAACTAATGCAAAATGATACTGATGTAGGGCTAATCCCTATGTATGTACGTATGTAATGTCCTTAAGTGCATGTGCTTGTGTACCAATACCTATTGGACTTGAGACTTGCATGCAAGGTCATTTCAAATCCATTGAGAAATTCCTGTTTCCAGGCACACATACATGTAAGCCCTCATATATCTCTGAGCTGAGGCTTGATATTGTCCTCATTTGTCTCCATCCAGTGGTCGCATGCATTTAACATTAAGCATCTGCATGATGTAAAAGGAGTCGATTGCTACTGTGACAACACAGAGCATTTCCCTTGCATGTATCTTATATTTTGTACAATATTGCAATGCATGCTAATCTTCGATATGATTTTTCATTTTGAATGGCTGACAGGATCTATCATGTCAATCACAGTTCCTACCTTGTACAGTAAATATGAAAAACACATGGATAGATATGCTAGGTTGGTGCATCGGAAAAGGTATGAAAGCATATCAAGATAATTATCAGTTAAGTTGTAATCTAGGGTGGTGTCCCATTGCTTTGACAAAATACGGTGTCTACATGGCAGATTTTTATCTAAGAATAAATACATCGTGCTGTGTGCCTGAAGAAAATGGCTTGGTTAGGAGCCCAATGTGCTATAAATGCCTACCTTAATGTGCCACTTAGACACCGTTCCTATATTATAGGAACTGGACACCATTCTGGATCCTGATTTTTATAAAATGTGTATACATACCTTTCGATAAATATTTTAAAATTTTTGCTGGCAGTTCAAATTTCAATGAGAAGACTTGGTTCATTGGTTCTAGTTTTCTTGCGGAACCAAGTTGCTACAACAATGGAAAACCAAAATCAAACAATCTAACCCCATTTTATTTTGATCATCTCTACAAGTGGTTTATGCCAATTAACATTGGGATAATCTTTTTAGTTGGAGCAATTCTTGGATGGGGTGCTTGTAAAAATACTGAAACCGAACCTCTAGAAGGCCTGATCATTGCTACATGTTCAGCAGGTTGTCTCTAGAGTTCATAGTTTCTACTTATTCCTCAATATTCATCCTAATTACTTAGTCCTCATTAGTTTGCATTGTTGTTTTTTATTGAGCAGGAAATTTGGGAAACCTTCTCTTGATAATTGTACCTGCAATTTGTAATGAGGATGGTAGCCCATTCGGCGAAAGTAGTATTTGCAGCTCTGTTGGACTATCCTATGTATCCTTCTCCATGGCGGTAAACCAATCTTACATTTTCCTTCTTTCCATTAAATGAAACAGAATGAGTGGTGTTTGTGATCATACATTTGGGTTAATGTCTTGGAGAACTCCAAGTTGGATCCCTTCAATTATGCATCACAATTCACAAGCCAACTCAACTCTGTCGTGGGCTATTTATGAATCATCAACTAGGATTAAACTATGATGTAGCTAGTGGTGTCAATTGTCCTAAAGGATTTGTGACTCAATGAGTTCGCTACAGAGTGATTTTTCAGCTTCATTTGGTTTGGACTTCTAATTTTAAGACTAGTTTTTCACTTGATGCAGCTCGGTGGTTTCTTCATTTGGCCTCACACTTACCACCTTTTTCGTACTTCAGGCATAAAGTACATAGCACTTCTAGCGTCTAAGGAGGAATACTCAAGGCTATCCAATAAGGATTTGGATTCCAATGGGGAAACTCACCTTCTAAAGGGAGAAGATCAAGACCAGGTGGTTGTACTAGTGGCATCAACAAAACCCATTGATGAAGATACAGAGAACCAAGCTGTAAGTATAATATTGAGTTTCTTTGCTTGCCACTCCATGTGTTCTTGGTGATATATCAAGAACAATGATACTGGTCTTGATCCCAAAATTTGAAACTATTTTCATTGCAGATTGTACCACACTTATCCAGCGAGAAGCTCGTAGGTGACAAGGTGTCTTTCTGGGGTAAATTAACTGGTGTTCTCCACCAAATTGCTGAGGAATTATTGGCACCTCCGACCATTGCTGTTGTAAGTTCTTTTTATGATCTCGGTTTATATCCTTAAGAAATGCTTCACTACCTCTACTTTGTTGGTGGTTAATTCAAAATTATGCTTCTCTGTGGCTTATTAGATTGTGGGATTCATCTTTGGGGCAACACCATGGCTGAAAAATCTCATCATTGGTGATGGAGCTCCACTAAGAGTGATCCAAGACTCTATCAAATTACTTGGGTATGTAGTATTAAAAGTAAAACCTAAGCTTATCTTGCAAAACATTTGGTCTTTTTCATTTGTTCTTTTTTATTCTTGAATGCTGATATCAAAATTATTCTACAGAGATGGCACAATTTCTTGCATCAACTCTTATTCTTGGGGGCAACCTCACTCAAGGTGAAAATCTTTAATCATTCAGTTCACCACTTTGATTGATCTAAATTCAGAATCTTAACCAAGTTTATTATTTTAAACTTAAAACAGGATTACGGTCAGCTAAATTGAAACCTCTGGTTGTTATTGGAATTATTTGTATACGATACATGATCCTTCTTGCAATTGGAATTGGTGTAGTTAAAGCAGCGGGCGATCTTGGTCTCCTTCCGATACGTGCTTATGGTGCAGTTTACATTGCCACCAGCCATGAATATCGATATGTAGCTAATACATATTTGATGAAATCCTTTCAATCATCTCTTCATTACGTCCAATTGTCGAATAATTATGTGATAATAAATATTTAATTATGATTATGAAACCATTCACAGGTACTATGACACAATTGTTTGGTGTGGGTCAAAAAGAGTGTTTTGTCCTCTTTCTGTGGACATACTTGGTGGCAGCTCTCGCCCTGACTGTATGGTCGACAGTCTACATGTCTATGCAAGTAAGTAGTGGGGTGGCACCCACAATTCTATAACACAGTGGCCTCAATTACAAAAGACGTGACTCACAAGTCACAAACTGCACCAAAGATCTCAAGTAGTGCTAGTAGCCGCTACAGCCAATCAGATCCTTTCTTAAAGGTTCGATTGAATTATGTAATTGGTGATCTCTTTTATTATAAAATTTATTTCTGATTTTTAATCTTTTTGTATATAAATTAATGTGATAGACAACCTCGATGTTTTCTATTTGAGTCTATTTTGACCGTGGGTGATAGATGCGTAGAAAAAAAATTAAATTAAAATTTTTTTTTGAAGTTTAGATATCGATTTATGACTATTTTAGATATCGGTTTGTAACCGATGCCTAAAGTTTCAGATTTTGTACATCAGTCTTATAGATATCGGATTTTAAATCGATGTCTAATATAAATTTTTTTTATTATATAAACACATAGTTGGAACTGTTTAAAACCGTTCCAAAATCTGACATTTGGAACGGTTTTTAACCGTTCCAAATCCTAAGATCTAAAACGGCTTCCAGCCGTTTAAATTCATTAACGACGCCTCCATTAAAGACGGTCTGTTAACGGTTTCATAGTGACTTAGGAATGGTTATAAACCGCCAACAAAAGTTAATTGTCAATAGGCACGATAAAGAGGTTGATTGTAGCAAGTCTTCAAGATCCAATGAAGATAAAAAAATAATTTTCTCTCATTAAAAATATTTGTAAAATTAGAGAAAATATATTATAATATTAAAAGTAATAGATTTAGAGGTTGTGTCCAAATTTATTTATTAGTGATTTTATTTTTTTATATTGTATTTATTTTTTAAATTGTATAATAAAATTTATATATTGATCCAAATGAAATTAGACTTACTCAATGAGCCTAACCCGCCCAAAATTACCTAACTTGGGCTAATCAGAGCTCAACCTGATTTTAGAAGCACAATCTCGGTTTGAGCTTGGATTAATGAGTTCTAACCTAATGGTTGGATTGAGTTAAACTCGGGTAGAAAGTTCTACAACTTGGGTTGATCCGGGGTTGACCCCCTAAAAACTTATTTTTACAATTTGATTTTAATTTAAAATTTGGATCTTCAAGAACCTTCCATTTTCAAAGTCTTAGATCTAATCATTTTTAAATGTATGTTTTCCTAGTCATTAGTTTTAGAGCGTTGAAATGTCATTTGGACCAATGCAGTAGTCCACGTGGCCCAAACATCAACATTGGTCCAGGTCCTACATGATCCTTTGGTCCATGCAAAACTTTTCCTACATCTATATAATAAAAGATAACTGAATTGGAATAGTTGTATGTGACACAAATCTTTGTGAAGGACCTACTTTATTTTTTTACACGACGCCTACAATTTGAGAGGGTTACACTTTACAAAATACCTACCCTATTCTTCTTCATTTCCCTTATCAAATATCAAATATAATAAAATATAATTGAGTTAGAACAGTTATGTGTTACACAAACCTTTGTGTGAGACCCAATTTAATCATTTTCCAACATATTTTATAATTTGAGAGAGATTTACATGGCACGTGAGATTTGGGAGGTTTACACAGCACCTACTCCATATTTCCCTTTCTCCATTTCCCTTATCAAGTTGGGTGCAACTAGCCTTACTAAGTTAGTAAGGAGTTCACCATTACTAAGAGTCCTTTGCATTATTTTGTGACTTCCAAAAATCAATAATTTTCACTATTGAATTTTAATTTTAAACTTGGGAATTAGGTGGAAATTCGGTAGTGGTCCATTTTCAAAACCTTGGATCAAAGCCCAAATGAAAATGTTCTCTTATTTTTGTGGTGTTCGATTGCTAATGTGGTGGATCCATTTGAGCAAAACAACCCTTAGTAAGGATCAAAGCTTTTTTTTTTTTTTTTTTGTTAAATCATTATTTTCAAAAAGATAATACAACTACAACTTCATTGTCTTTTCCCTTATACCTTATAATCATTTTTCACTAATTCCTTTACAATTTTATTATCTTTTATCTTTTTATCCCCTTAACCCCAAAAAGGATGATTGTGTCGTAAGCGCACACGAGCAAACTCTACAATGTTTATACATTTATATTGAGGTATGAATTAATGTATCCTAGGATAAATCCCGGTCATTGGATTTCATGTTTAAATGACTGGGATTGAATGTTTTTCTATCAGAAAGTTTTAATCTATGCATTCTAGCCCCATATTTCTAGATAATACTAGATGGAAGTAAACTTTTAGCAGATCCTTCAATAAAAATAATTGATTAGAGGATCCAGTAGATGATAAGTGACAAATTGAGATGACTACGTTTTTTAATTTATTAAGCATATAGCGTTAAAGCATACCATCATTTTCTTAATAAATAAAAAAATAAATAAAAATTAAAGACAACCTTTTTTCCCCTTCTAGACAAACAATGAAAGATATTATTGTCTTTTTTTTTTTTTTTTATAAGCAAGCAAGGGATTAGAGGTTATTGGAGTGAAGATGGGTCCATGGGATCAACTCTCTTAGGCAAGTGGAAACTTGAACAAGCAATGAAAGATAATTGTATTAATGTTAAAAAAATTACAAAAAAGGAAAAGGGCCTACCTCATCCAGCCGAATGAGGCAAATCCTATCTCAAGATAGAATCTCTTGATTACTTGGATCTCAAAACATTGGAGCTCAAGTATCCACATCCCGATTTCCTTCTCTAGAGAATTAAGTTCTTTTATTTTAATCATTTGTTATACATATATCTTATTGTGAATTTACCATATTAAACCTTGGATATAAATGAATATTCGGATTGGATAGGATGTATATCCATATCTAATTTAAAATATTTGGCTCAAATTATCACTTATGATTTTACCTGACTTCTTAATGGGATAAAAAAAATTGTACCCATACTCGAATAACTTGAGTCGGATGAGTAAGGTAAATGGATATTATCTAACCCATTGCCAGCCCTAGCTTGCACTAGAGGATGCTGCAATTAGTACGTAGGTAGTACATTGAAGTGTACGTGTGAAAATTACATCGATCCGAATCTACTTGAACTGACAAAGATGGATTTCGACATGGTGCAAGAAAGATAGGGAGATTTTATTAACACGCAGGTTTTACTTATAATGCGCTAATTTAAATGTAGCCAATCATTTAATTCCAAAAGAATTGGTGTGTTGTAGGTAAAAGTTGGCTTGCAAATAGAATCTCTTGAATGATATAAGAGATTTATCAAGGTTAGGCCAGACATATATGCTAAGGAAATTTAAGCTTGGATCATGGTTTGATGAATCCAAAAAGAATAATTAGATCTAAGCAACCAAACCACTTCTGCCTCAATCCACTCTTACCTCAATCCAATTAACAAGAAAATCAAATCATTGAGGAAAAAGATGGAAGATCAAAAAATATGGATGCTTCCCTTAGAACACAAAACTCTCAATTATTAATTATTTAGGTTTAACATGGATAAACTTGAATTTGTCTAAGATTAACCTATCTAGATTAAGCGTAACACATAAGGAAATTTCAGAAATTTTGAAGGAGTAAACCTAATTAAAGTATTTAAGTATTAAATTGAAAGGAAGTTGAAGTCAAATCAATTAAATAACTTAGATCATCTTGCTCTTGGCTTCTTCAACCTCTCTAATGGAAGGAATTAACCACTCATCATTTCAAAATCAAGAAGATATGAAACAGAAATTCAAATAAACATAAACTTGATCTTCATTGATAAAAAAAAGGATAGAGTACACTGCTTTGATCAGTTGCAGAAAATTAAAGCGAATTGTGGTAGAAGAAGACCTAATCTAACCTATTGTAATTATCAAAAAAATTACAAGTGAGATATCTTCCCATTGAGCCCAACGTAGCCTTCTAAAGAATGTTCCCGAGTGGCACACATGTGAGATCATTCTTGGTGATCATCAACACGTGAGAATCAAGTCTTGAAAGAATGTTTGCCAAATGACATCACCCAACTGTGCCATGGTGAAACTTGCCTTCATATGATATATTGATGCCTTGAGTATAGAGAGGTTCTCAATTTTTTACTTTGGGTCTTTAATCTTGATGAATTGGCTTGAGAATCCTACAAAATAAATCGTACCAAATTAATCTCCCCCATTTACATAATAATACATGCAATATGTCATGTTTGAGCAAATATTATGTGTAAGCCCTAGAAATAGAAACATGCATGATTTCCATGTTAAAACCTTGAGTTATGCAGAAGAAAAATTGAATAAGTACCTTCAAAATACGTGATAAAATATAAACATTTAGGCACTTATCGACACACATAAACATGGCAAACGGCATTCCTAGAAAGAAAGCTTCATACACCACAGCATTGTTCGTGCATGGGAAATCTAATTTAAAGGTCATAGAGGGTTGTGAACATGATACCGTGTCGCTGGTTATGCTATCATCACTTTAGATTCCATTAAGTTTTCTCAAGAAATTCAGCGATGACACCTTTTGCAGGGAATGTGGCATGCAGGTCCGTCACCACATGTCCCTTGATCTCCTTTGGGGGTATTTAGGATATATGTAATTTTGAGAGTAGTAGCAACTATTTCGATAATTTTCCTGAAAGTGTTGGCTTAACCAATAGGCACTTTATGGGGCCAATCTTTGTGACAAGAAGGACCCCGTTCGCAAATAAGTAGTGTATGATCTTCTGTGTTGCATAAATTAAGGAAGCTTGTATTCTCGATAGTTATTTATCATGTCTGAACTCCTCTGAGGGAGTAACTAACATAGTAGATTGAGTTTTCCATACTCTCCTTACTTTCTCGACACAACAAGCCTCATACTGCATTATCTATGGCAGCCAGCTATAGCCTAAAAGGTTGATCCATCAGTGGCACTGTCATGGTCGGTGACTTGGACATTGCCTTTCTCATGTTACCAAACGTTGTCTGAGGCTCACTTGTCTACTAGAATCGAGTTCCTTTTCATATCCGCTACGTCATATTAGCTAAATTACGACTTCGATTTTACGGAAAAAATGATAGTAGTAAGCAATTGCTTTTAAGCGATTAATTCCATCTGTCGTGGCCATATAACTGTAGGCATCGAAATTTAAAAAGGCCCTTGTAGTCTTCTAAGTTAACAAAAAACCCACCAAATCAAAATTGGGCCCACAAATCTAAATTGGGGGTCTGTTAATCGGGATGGGCCTCATATGATTTGGGTTTGGGTTTTCGCAAATAAAGCCCATGATCTAACAAATTCAAGTGATCTATAAATTAAATATTGAGCCTTATACCCAAATAAATAAGTTTAGCCAATAATGATCCATAATATCCTTAAAATTGGATTTGGACAAATTTAGCCTTTTAAACATATCAATTAAACTTCTTTATGTTGGGGTATAATTGGAAAGCTAAATTACCTTTAAGTCTATAAATACAAGAGCCTCCCTTATTGAGAGGGGATCGGGATCACTTTCTCTCAGAAGACAGAAGCTCTCCCTCTAGATAAGAAAAAGTTCTCAAGCCCTCCTCTAGAGACAAAGCAAGGTTCTTTAGAGATCTAGACCCTACTAAAGAGAAGATTACGTACAAAGTCCTTCTCCGGAAGTCAAAAAAACCTTCTCAGCCGATAAAGCGCGAAGCTCGGAAAGAAGAAGATCTATAGAAGATCAAGCATAAAGCAAAGCCACCGTCCAAGCAACCTTCTCAATCGATAAAGCGCAAAGCTCGGAGAGAAGAAAAGCTACATACATCGTTACTATTTTGTATTTAACTGATAATTAGAGGAAACACTGAGATCTATATCTACTTTTCATCAAAAATTAATATAATCATTTACGATCTTATTTCACGAATCTCGAGGAAGATCCGTTAAAATTTATTGTCAACAAATTTCTGGCACGCTCGGTGGGACTGTCTCAACCTCTCATTTTTCAATCAACTACAAGAACATCAACTAAAGCATCAATGGCATGTCACAACGTCAATGCTATCGCATCTGCCACTACTGAGAAAGGTAAGAAAATCCTTTCTACCAATCTTGAATCTACTCAGGTTATTAGTCGTGATCATCATGTGACATGAACAATGACAAAGACTAGTGGATCCAAGCTAGTGGAGCCTCTCCAGCATCACTCCAAGAAACGTGCCACAAAAATGGCACTTAGCACGAAAGAATCGTGGGCTGACGTGGTAGAAGACGACTCGTCAAATTCTAGATCTGATTCGAAGTCAAGTGAGGGATCGTCGAGATCTATATCGATCACTTCTCCGTCGCAAACTCACACCTCTATCAGAGTAGTGATGACAGTTGGAGTGTTAACAATGGAGGAACAAGTTGTCCAGATGGCAGACACCATCAACAAATTAACAAAAGCAATGGAAGACAAAGACATTCAGATTGCAACCCTCGTTAGTCATTTGGAGCATAAAGATAAGGAGAATGAATCGAGTGCTGGACCTTCACATCCTCCAGGATTCATTCCCGAAGCGTACATGACTTCGTGTGAAGAAAAACGAGAAGACTATGCTGGCTCACGTAAAGCTACACGAGACCCACCACAAAGGTCTGTTGCCTCGCTTTCCGTTCAACAACTGCAAGCAATGATTACTGACACCATTTGTGCTCAGTATGGAGGCATGCCACAGTCCTCATTGGTTTACTCCAAACCCTACACTCAACGCATCGAACAAATGCATCTTCCAACGGGATATCAACCACCAAAATTCCAACAGTTCAAAGGAAAAGACAATCCAAAGTAGCATATTGCCGACTTCATCGAAACTTGCAACAACACCGGTACATTCGATGACTTCATAGTGAAGCAATTTGTTCGCTCCCTCCAGGGTAATGCGTTCGATTGGTACACCGACTTGGAATCCAATTCAATAGATAGTTGGATCAACTTGAAAGACTGTTCCTCGGCCGCTTCTACAGCACTAGAAGAACAATAAGTATGGTGGAACTCGCTACCGTCTAACAAAGGAAAGATGAACCAGTCATCGAGTACATAGAGCGATGGAGAAATCTTTTCCTCAACTGCATGGATCGACTCTCCCAATCTTCTGCTATCGAGATGTGTGTTCAAGGGATGTACTAGCAACTCCTTTACATCTTGAAAGGAATCAAGTCATACGCTTTCGAAGAGCTAGCTACTCGAACCCACGACATGGAGCAGAATATAGCTGTGCATCAAACTCCACGACTAAATGAGCCTCGAAGGCAAGAAAAGAAGGATGGCAAGTCCTTCAAAACTAAAGAAGTCTTATCTACCACCACTAGCAAATCTATCAAGATCACAGGTAAGAGAAGAGAAGATCAGCCAAAGCTGATTCAACACAAGAAAAAGGAAAAGCTTGGAAAACTCTCAAAGAACTTGAGGCAAAGGAATACCCTTTTCCTGATGCTGATGTCTTGGGCATGTTCGAAGAGCTGTTAAAATTAAAACTCATTGAACTTCTAGTGCCCAAACGACCCGAGGAAGCAGGTCGCGACAATGATCCGAAATATTGTCGTTATTATAGGGTGATTAGTCACCCGATTGAAAAATGCTTCGTCTTCAAAGAAAAGATTATGGATTTGGCGCGTCAAGGGAAAATTGAACTTGACTTTGTCGAAAATGTTGCTACTTCCAACATGACCTCTGTCACTTTTGGATCTTTTGATCCAATACTCTTGACAAGTCAATATGCTACGTAGATTTCATCTCCTCAAATCAGTAAAGTTTTACCTAAACCATCACAACTCATATCCGTACATTCTTATGTTGAAAAGGCCCATCCCACGCTGGGGGCAAGGCCACATCAAAGAAAAATCATCACCTTTCCCACTTTACTTCAACAAGGACCACGATCTCATTCAGCTTCAAAATCAAAGTTAGACATCTTAGAGTCTGCTTCAGTTGATGACGAAGGGTAGACAGTTGTCACTATTCGAAAAAGACGCCCTATATATGTGCCAACTCCTTCTATTTCGAAGTCAAAGAAAAAGAGAAGAAAGTCAAAACTAAGTACGGGGTCAAAGAAACGAAAGAAAACAACAAAGAAAAAAGCTTTCTGAGTTCCGCCCGTAGACCCTGAAGACATCTTTCAACAACCTCCCCGTGTGTCGGTTACTCTATTACAATTCTTACCAAGGAAGCTCTTGAAGGAAGTCTGCACGGTTTCATGTCACCAAGTAGAAGCGGAGGTGTTTGAAGATGATATTGATAGTAGATCAGAAGAACATCCTATTACTTCCTGTGATGGAGACCAGAAACTTGAGAAATACAATAACACCTCGAAAACAAAAGATTCGCAGATCGACTTGAATTTGTCCAGTGAATTTCAAAAAGTTAAGCTTATTTCAAAGCAAAGCTCAACTGGTTCAAAACAGGAAGTTCAACCTGACCTAGATCCACGACAAGACAGTATGTGTATGGCCACAATTACCTTCATTGATGAGGATCTCCAATTGGGATCTCGACCTCACAATAGGCCGCTTTACGTCACAGGTTATGTGAGGGAGAATAAAGTTCAAAGAATTCTCCTAGATTGTGGTTCTGCGGTGAATATCATGCCAATTTGTACCATGAAACAAGTTGGGATCTCGTCGGATCAACTTGCTCATAGTAAGTTGATGATCCAAGGCTTCAACTTGGGTGATCAAAGAGCTATCGGCATGATAAGACTCAAGCTTTCAATTGCAAATTTGGAGTCAACAGCACTCTTCCATGTGATTGATTGTAAAACTTTATATCACTTGCTTCTCGGTCGACCATGGCTACATGAAACTGGAGTAGTACCATCCACGTTACATCAATGTTTCAAATATTACAAAGATGGTGTGCAGAAACGTGTAATAACCGAAGATCAACCGTTTGACAAGGTAGAAACGTATTTTGTAGATGCAAAATTTTATTTTGGAGGGGACGTCATTCAAGAAGCACTTCCAGTTTCGATTCCTCATTCTAGTAAGCAAAAATCCAACAAAGGAAAGCATACTACGAATGATGCCGAGGAGATTTCTCCTAATCTTCGACTTAAGAAAAAACAAAATAAGAAGCAAGAATCAAAAACTCGGCAGATCAAGGTGGGTCAATCAATGATGGACGCGTCATCCACAATTGTGTTGCCAACCCCAATGCTTCGTTATGTGCCACAATCGAGACGAAAGCCGGGACTATCACCTTTCGAAGAGATTTCTTCAAAAATCAAACCTTCTGTCTCTAAAATCAAATTGGAGACGTTGAAAGAAGAGTTAATCTTTCCGATTACACCTCTCCAAAAATCTTACAATATAAGGACACCCGTGGAAAACGTTGTCCCAACTACGACAATCGCGAAGAACCATGAAGACAACCTCGCAAAAGTAGAGTTCAAAAGTTGATTCGGTCCTAAAACTTCCAAGTTATTCAAGATTGTCGGTTATGGAAAAGGTGAATCCGTGCGATTGGGTGAACTGCCACAGACTGATCAAATTCATGATTTAACTGCAACACAAGTCAAACTCGTTCGAGCTGGAGAAAGAGTTTCATTCACACGAGCAAGGCTAGGTTATACGCCAGAGGCTCCAATCAAAATTTCTAAGATGAAGACGGCTTCTTCACAACATACTACAGTAAAGGTCATCGATGAGTCTGTAGAAGAAATACCAGTTCCACGAACATCGATATTTGATCGAATTGGTGGCCACACCTCGACCATGTCGGTATTTGACCGATTGGGTGCTTTAGACAATCATCATGATGTACAAATTCATAAACCTTGTGCGTCTGCTATATCTAGACTTGGTCAGAATGTTGGGGTAAAAATACGAAGAGAATCACGACGACGACCTAAGCAAATGAATAAACATGTGGAGCATAAAGATAGTAGTGGCTTGCATAGCGTTATTCCATCTCGCATGAAACGACAAGCAGTTTTAGAAGTCTCAATATCAGATGCATTGATTGTGAAGCAACGCACCATCATCCTCACAAACCAAACGAGTAACAACCAAGCTTCAACTGTTGGAACAAACAATTCTGAAGATGTTGTTTCTGTAAATCATATTACCATTGAGGAATTCCCTGAAGAAGATTCTACTTCGTCAGATGAAGAACTCGAAAATGCTCCACCTGTCTTTGAAGAAGGCGGACAAGCCACTGTTGAAGACTTAAAAGAAATAAATCTTGGGACAATTGAAAAGTCGAGACCCACGTTCGTCAGCACTCTTCTAAATCAGCATGAAGAATCCGAGTACCTCAAGTTGCTACAAAAGTACAAAGACATATTTGCTTGGACTTACAAAGAAATACCAGGACTTGACCCAAAGATCGTTGTTCATCAGCTCGCAATTAAACACGGAGTTCGCCCAATAAAACAGGCACAACGTCGTTTTCGACCCGAGTTGATACCACAGATTAAGACAGAGGTTAACAAGTTGATAGAAGCTAGCTTCATCTGAGAAGTAAAGTATCCAGCATGGATTTCTAACATAATTCCGGTAAGAAAGAAGAATGGACAGATTCGAGTGTGTGTAGATTTTCGTGACTTAAATAATGCGTGTCCAAAAAATGATTTTCCGCTTCCAATCATAGAACTTATGGTTGATGCAACTACAGGACATAAAGCTTTATCTTTAATGAATGGATCTTCAGGCTATAATCAAATTCAAATGTCGTCAAAAGATGAGGAACTCACGGCCTTTTGTACCCCAAAAGGTATATATTGTTTCAAAGTTATGCCTTTTGGACTTAAAAATACTGGTGCCACTTACCAGTGAGCTATGCAAAAGATCTTTGATGACATGCTACATGACAAAGTCGAATGTTACGTTGACGACCTAGTAGTAAAGTCCAAGAAAATAGAAGATCATTTACAATATCTACGTGATACCTTCGACAGATTGCGACGGTATCAGCTCAAGATGAATCCATTAAAATGTACTTTTGGAGTTATCTCAGGCAAATTTTTGGGATTCGTAGTTCGGCATCGCGGTATTGAAATCAACTGAAACAAGATTGAAGCCATTCAAAAAATACCAGCACCAAAGAACATTTATGAACTCAAAAGTTTACAAGGTCGACTTGCCTACATTCGTAGATTCATCTCAAACTTAGTTGGGCGTTGTCATCCCTTCAGTCGATTAATGAAGAAAGATATATCATTTGAATGGGATGTAGCTTGTAAGAATGTTCTGAAAAGTATCAAGGAGTATTTTCTCAAGCCTCCTATTTTTTCTGCACCAATTCCCGAGAAGCCACTGATTCTTTATATTAGTGCGTAAGAAATGTCACTAGGAGCATTGTTGGCTCAAGAAAATGTCGAAGGAAAAGAAGGTGCACTTTACTACTTGAGTCGAACTCTTGTTGGACTAGAATTAAACTATTCACCCATCGAGAAGACATGTTTAGCACTCATCTTTGCCACAAAGAAATTTCAACATTACATGTTATCGCATATAGTTCGACTCATTGCGCGAGCTGATCCACTCAAGTACATCATGACAAAGCCAGTCTTGTCAGGAAGACTAGCTAAATGGGCCCTTCTCTTATCAGAATTTGATATTATTTACATCCCTCAAAAAGCTGTAAAAGGGTAAGCATTAGCCGACTTCCTTGCTGATCATCCTATTCTAGCTGAATGGGAATTGTCTCACGACTTGCTTGACGAAGAAGTATTCTCTATTGATGTGCTTCCAGCTCGGAGAATGTTCTTTGATGGCACAGCTAGAAGAGATGGAGCGGGGGCAGGTGTAATTTTTATCACCCCACAAAATGAAGTATTTCCATTCTCATTTTCCTTGACGAAGCTATGTTCAAACAATATTGCAGAATACCAATCTCTGATCATTGGTTTAGAACTCGGGCTAAAGATGAAATTACACCAACTCTATGTGTATGGGGACTTACAGCTTGTCATCAACCAACTCTCAATAGAGTATGACGTTCGAAAACATGAGTTGGTACCTTATCACCAATATGCTACACAACTTCTAAGTCAGTTTGAAGATGTCATCATCAAACACATACCAAGAGTCGAAAACAAGCAGGCTGACGCTTTAGCTAGTCTTGCTGCAAGTTTGGCTATGTTAGAAGGAGAGACAATGAGTATCCCTATCTGTCATAGGTGGGTATTACCTCCTTTGGTAGAAGAAAATTGTGAATCGCACGAAGCAAACACCATCGAAATAGCCGAAGTCAAAGATTGGAGACAACCACTTATCGACTATCTACAGCATGGGAAGCTGCCAGACGACCTAAAGCACAAAATCGAAATACGTCGTAGGGCACCTCGATTTTTATATTTCAATGATAAATTATATCACCGCTCTTTCGACGATATCTTGATGAGATATCTTAGAGATGATGAAATCCGAGGTGCTTTAGAAGAAGCACACTCTGGAGTGTGCGGTTCACATCAGTCAAGGCCGAAACTCCATCATAGTCTGAAGAGGATGGGATTCTATTGGCCTACTATGGTGAACGATTCTTTAAACCACTACTACCTTTACCTTTCCCCGGCAGCGGCGCCAAAATTCTGATGAGACTATCGTTGTTCTTCTCACCGGAGTTAATAATAATCTTAGTTTTACCTTACTTGTGGGGCAAGTAGGGGATCGAACCCAAGAGAAAGGAGGAATAGAGTTAAGTTAAGAAGATAAAATCTAAATTAACTAAAAGTAATTAAAACTGTTTTTCTTTGTATTTTTGAACTTATAAGAAGATGTAAAATTACTAGAAAATAAACTAAAGTAAATGAAATTAAAAGCAAGTAAACTTATGAATTAAAACACCATTGGAGGTGGATCTACCTAAAACATGTTAATGAGCAATTCCTAATCTCTAGCCTTTTTATAACTCAATCATAAGGGCTTGGTGTTAGCTCCTTAGATCGGAAAATTTTGTAAATAAAATGAAATAAGGGAACAAAAATAGAGTAGAATTCTTTGAAAACTTCTTACTACAAATTATCTAATTTAAGCATACTTTATCTTAATCTAATCTAAGCATAAAGTATCTATATTAAGAATAAAATGTGCAAGAAACTTAAAGAGAATTCATAAGCATTTTAAATAAAAGAAAGGCATAAAATTAGAAATAACACAAGAACTTGTTCTAGGCTTTTCCACTCTCCAATGGAGGGGAACTTAGCCTAATGTCATTGCAAGAGAGGGAAGATAAGAGATGAAAGAACTTTTCTTCATTTCATGGAGAAAATTACAACTTCTTCTTCTTCTACTTCTTACAAGACTATTTAACCAAAAGAAAATAACTAGAAAATGAAAATACAAAAAATAAGAGAATAGGCTAAGAGCCTTAGATTAAAGGAGTCTTGGATAAGAGAGCCAAGATGAGACCCTTTCTCTAGAAATGAAGGCTCTATTTATAGAGAAAATGTGTGTAGAAGAGTCTAAAAGTAGCCTCCACTTTTCTTTGCACAAAAAGACAAAAGAGGAGAATATGAGTTAAGGATTAGGGCATTCCAAAGGATTAGGGCATTCCAAAGTGTTAGGACATTCCAAAGTGGGCCCAAATGCTTTTGTCTTGAGATTTTGATTCCAATTTGTTGATTTTCTGCACAAGAAACACACGTAATTAGATTTATATAGTAAATGAATTTATTTATATATAATTAAGCATAATTAACATGCAACGTGGTGATTTGAGGCTTATCATGATTATTATCTTAATATGGATAAATAGGCATAAAAATCAAGATAAATATCTGAAAAATGTGTGTATAATTGAGTGTTTGGAAACACTCATCAGATTACATTCGTCAACCATCGGAGCCATTGCATCCTACAATCGCATCTTGGCCCTTTGACGGTTGGGGACTTGATGTAGTTGGACCACTCCCAAAATTCACAAGACAACATCTTTATATCCTTGCCGCAACTGATTACTTTTCTAAGTGGGCTGAAGTAGTTCCCCTTCGAGAGGTCAAGAAAGAAATGGTAGTCGACTTCATCAAAAGTAATATCGTTTTCTGTTACGGCATTCCACGATATATCATGGCAGATAATGGGAAATCTTTTAGCAGTACGCTAATGGATCAATTCTGTATGAAGTTTAACATTAAGTAGAGATGTTCTACAATGTATAACGCTGCAGCAAATGGACTCGCTGAAGCCTTCAACAAAACTCTTTGTAAGCTTCTTGAGAAAGTAGTTTCAAAATCGAAAAAGGATTGGCATGAACGAATTGGAGAAGCATTATGGACATATAGAACCTCATACCGCACCTCCACACAAGCCACACCTTACTCATTGGTTTATGGAGTTGAAGTTGTTCTTCCTTTGGAATGTCAAATACCTTCATTAAGAATTGCAATCCAAAAAAGTCTAACTTGCGAGGAGAATGCCAAATTACGTCTAACTGAACTTGAAGTATTAGACAAAAAGAGATTGGAAGCACAACAACGGCTAGAATGTTACCAAGCCCGACTGTCACGTGCATTCAATAAGAAA
This sequence comes from Akebia trifoliata, assembly GCF_017979445.1. NCBI lineage: Eukaryota > Viridiplantae > Streptophyta > Magnoliopsida > Ranunculales > Lardizabalaceae > Akebia > Akebia trifoliata. Next base: position 17,914 of record NW_028237000.1, read on the forward strand.
GTTCGACTACGCTCTTTTCAAGTTGGCGATTTAGTTCTTGCCGTACAACGGCCAATCATCCTCTCACACCGTTCTGGAAAGAAGTTTGATCCAAAATGGGATGGGCCTCATGTAGTGAAAGAAGTATACACTAATGGTGCATACCTTCTTGTAACACCAGAAGGATTACGTCTTGGTCCAATCAACAGTAAATTCCTCAAACGATACTATGCTTAAAAGAATAATTGCTCCCCAGCATGAGCCTAAACTATTTGACAATGCTCCTCAGCACAAGCCTAAACTATTTAGACACTGCTCCCCTGCACGAGCCTAAACTGTTTGACACTGCTCCCCAGCATGAGCCTAAACTGTTTGAGAATGCTCCCCAGCATGAGCCTAAACTGTTTAGCAATGCTCATTATCATACGAGCTTAAACTACATGATACTCCTGACCCGCATGAGTTAAAACTGTAAACGGTCCAAAAAAAAAAATTTGAAAACTCGATATGGCAATCTAGGGAAAACTTAAAGCATTATCCATTTGAACTACATTATGGTTTGATCCCATTTTTGGGTACGTAGGCAGCCTGTAAAGTTACTTCAGGTTCAACCATATCAACAAAAAAAATATACTCGTATAAGGAAAACGGGAAATTTTATTAATTTCAAATGAAATAAACAATGTTATAATTTCCTAAGTCCTATACAGTAAAAAAATAAATAAAAAAATAAAAAAATAAGCTTGATATAAAGAAGTAAGATTCCAAAACTTCTTCTTCAAAGACTCTCTCTCTGCTTCACAAGCAGCTATTTCATCATCATCAATGATTGGAGCATTAGATAGGCGAGTATACTCCGCTTCAACAATAAATAGAGCCTCATCCTCTTCCTGAACTTGAGTATTAAGAGATTATTTAGAAGCAACAACTTGTGGTAGCATTTCTCTGATCTGAGTCAACTCATTTTCTACCTCAACTTCTCGTTTAGTCAGTTCAGCTTCTTTATCTTTAACTTCAGTTAGTTGCATACGTAAACTATCCACTGATTGACGTTTTAGCTAAGCTTCCTGATCTAAGATAGATAGATGAAGATCCCTATCATCTGCTGACAAAGATGATAAAGCTTTCTCTCGTCTTGAAAGATACGCTTCTATTCCAGTTATAAGTGATTCAAAGAAGTTAGCAAAAGGCATAGGATCAGTTCTGAAAGCATCCTTGAGAGAAGAGATGATGGCAGGCATGTGAAGTGATTGTCATTCTCTTAGGTTGGAAAAGCCAATATTGAGCATCAACTCAACTCTAGATCGAAGGAATTCATCACGAACTCTATGTAATGCTTGTTGAACGCATAAGCCGATGTCACTATCATGCAAAAAAGCATGTCGAGCTTGGGTAGAAACAGTAAGCATTCCACGGGACTTCGAAACAATCACAGATGAATCAACCAACTTATGAGAAGTAGGTAAAACCAATGCGATAGGAGCCGTATGTGTAGTTGAGGTTGATGGAGTGCTACGAGAATTCTGACGAGGACATGAAGAAATCTCGTCCCCATCACTCTTTGAGGGGTCTTCAGTATCAAGAAATTTTGAAAGCCCTCTACTAAGATGACTGACATTCCAAACATCTCCCATACCCGAGAAGGCAGGGAGGATTGCAAAATCTTCTGAAGCGAAGAAATCGGCAATGGAGTTTATATTGGTTGATGATTCTGCGAGAACAATTAAATCACAAAAGATTATACAAAAAAAAAACAAACATGAAATTTCTAAGAAAGGAAAAAAGTGTGTAAAATTACCTTTCGTAGGAGACACATCATTCTCAGCTTCAGCTTCTTGCTCATCTAGAGTCACACTCGTATCTTTAGGATCAATATGAGCAACAGACTTCAAAGAATCCACGGGACTTGATCTATGAACAGCTTGTTCTATATCTACCCCAACAATGTTGGCTTGATCCGTCTGAGTAGTCGCTGGCATTGGTAGTATTTTTTTGAAATGCAATTTCAATCTAGGTTCTGTAATGACATTTTATGTATCATCAATGCATGTGTGTTCTATTCTTCTTTTTCGAGAAGGTTTTTGAATGACAAGCAAAGTACGACGTGCCTCATGATCTTCAAATCCTTTTCTTTCATCAAAATTAAAGTTCGGAACGGAGACACTATCTTCAAGAAGATGAAAATCAAGGGTATCCAAATGAGGTAGTACATCTTGAACCCACCAATCCCTATAACTCTTATCAAATTGCCGGTTCATGTGTAAAATCCTGAATTTTTAATTCGTATCTCGAGAAAAAAATAAAATAGTGGAATTTTAAGAAAATCTTGAAAGTAGGACTTAGGGGTAAAACTTTAGGATGTTTCTGATCATTTTTAATGGAATCTAACCTCACCATTGGATTCAAAATGATCAAAAAACATACTTTACCCTGTAAGCACGCTAAAATACGAGTCCGAATATAAAAATTATAAAATCCTCGATTACCAGATCGGACTAGGGTAAAATAGTGACTTTTTGTTAGAGTAAGAATTTTTAAAATTTGATCATACCATTGGATTCGTAACGAAAAATTATTGAACATGACCTATTTATTTGTCATTTTTGGAGATTAGAAAGTTGAATTATCGTCAAAAACGAAAACGACATCAAGTTTAGGGGTCACCTCAGGCTAAAAATGTAAATTTTTACTAGAGACATAATTTATAGAAACTAACTACACCATTAGATCTAGAATGAAAAATTAGGCGAAATAGAATATTCATTCGTCATTTTTGGAGTCCGGACGGCCAAGTTATCGTCGATCAAAATAATTGACAAAATACCGAATTCGTCCCAAATTTTATATAAATAAAATAAAATTTTTTTTTTTAACTCGTCTTCTCCAACCCGTCCAACAGCCAACGAAAATAAAAATGAAAAAATTCATTTTTCTTCGAATTTCAATCGTAGATCTACGACAAACGGTGCACCATCGTCGACCGACGTAGAAGAGAGAAACGTTCGCAGCCTCATTCTCTACAAAATCCACCCAAATTCCTTCCGTTTTCTCGTCTTTTTCACTTCGTATCGTCAAAAATTAGCCATACATATATACGAGAATTTTGAAATTTTGACCTCGGATTTCGTCCGTTTTTGGGTCAAACCGTCTTCCGACGTAGAAGAGAGAAACGTTCGCAGCCTCGACATCTACAAAACCCACCCAACCTTTTTTCGTTTCACTTTCTATTTCACCCGATATCGTCAAAAATCAGTCGTATTTATATACGGGAATTTCAAAAACTTCGAGCTCGAATTTCACCGATTTCGGGGTCAAACCGTCCTCCGTCGTAGAAGAGAGAAATGATGACGACATCGAGATCTTCGAAACCACCAGGTCAGTTTCGAAAATCAGTCGTCTCGAAGTACTAGTTACCTCGATTTCTGCATCATTCACCTCGATTTCCGTGCACGTGCTTCAATTTCCTCGTCTAATGATTGTAAGGAACTCTCAATTTCTATTAGTAATCGTAGATTGTGAAAATTGCATTTAGGATTTTGTTGAAAAAATTTGGATGTATTTCTAAAATATAGAATTCTTTTGTTATTTCAAAAATTCACGCCAGAAATTGCATATTCGAAATGTTTAATTGTATTTTTAACAAACTATATGTGGGTAGGACATTTTAACGGGTTATTTCCATAAATTGGGTCTTGTGCACTGCTCGGACCCCGTTTTGAAAAACAATTTGTATTTTTTTTATATTATTGATAAAAATAAATTCTTCTGTTGGAAAATGTGATTTAATATTCAATGAACTCATATTGAGTTGATGAATATCAGAAAATGGATATTTTATTGAAGAGATTGAAAATTGTAAAAATCAAAAAAAAGGGAAAAAGGGTATGAAACGGTAAAATGTCAAAGTCACACCCGAGGAGTGATGTCTGCATTTTACGTTGTTGTGTTATGTGCAGGTTGGTGAACAGATATCCAGGGATAATATTGTTGGTTGCATGTTTATTTAAATTTCTGTTAACACAAGGCGCTGTTTACGTTTCCGTTTTGTTATTTATTTTAGACCGAGTGGCCACACTTGCATGGTAAGAAACTAGATATCTATTCTCAACCTTATATTGTTAATTTCTCTTTGGTTTTCAAATGAAAATAATATATATATGTAGCTATTTTGTGAGTTGTTAAAGAGTTTGTGAATGCCTGAAAGGATAGTGCGTCATATCATCCGGAGTAGTGTACTATCCTGGGATGTACGGTAGGGACCACCAAGCTCATACGTGGTATGGGACGCGTATGAGAGTGGAGTCACAACTGGAATCCGGGTTATTCCTCTCTATCTTTACCAGTGAACTTCTAATGTAAAGGTGGTCGTATACGAATGGTTTGTATATTTGGGAATCACATGCATGCCTGATAGGCATAAACGAAGATGATTAGTCAGTGATCACTAACAATCTATAGTAGTCGAACGTTCTAACACATCGAAAAAAGACCCATTGCTTACGGTCACATCAAATGGCCAGCCTGAGCCGGATAAATGGTCAACCAAACGTGGTAAGTGCAGCGATCGACCACAAAATCAATAACTAAAAAGCCAGAGAAGAATTGTAACATCATGTCCCGATTGGGAGCGATCCAGTCGTGAATCCCAACTCTCTAATTCCAGTATTCCACCATTGTGTATTATGTATCTGTTGCTTATTTTGATATATAAAATGAAATCCATGTTTAATGTTTCCATTTGATCAATTAGATTTGTATAAAAAGAGAATGTTATAGTGAGTACTGTTGATTGATGTAATGTGAGTTTTAAAATGTTTAGTTGCTCATCCCTGGCTATATGTACCAGTTAATCGTAGTTTCTTTTGTAAAATTTTACAGACTTTAAAATGATTTAGTATGCTCATTCGTTCATGTTAGAAGAGGTTATTAGTAGAAATTGTGTTCTTCCTTACTGGGTAACCATTGTTACTCACCCTTTCCTTCTCCATTTTATAGTTTCAGATCCGGAACTTGACGAAGCAGGTGTAGAACACGAGTGAGGACTATCTGGTAGGTCAGATAGACGACTAGAGTCCGTTATTTGGTTAGTATTGGGGTTATTACCCCTAGTGGTGTCGATTTGTCTAAGAGTAATATATAGATTTTGATTTTAAGCGTTAGGAATTTTGTTAGAGTGAGGAATTCTTGTATAATCGTGTGTATAAATTCCTTCTTCCGCACTCTGATCTATCATATATTATTAGACGTATATAGGCTTCCGCTAGTACTATATTTTATTTGTTTATATGCAGGATTGTATGTCGTTTATCAGGTGCAGGTTGAACGCCTTGGAATGCTAACATAAATAGAGGAGACCATGCCGAGATTTCGAGGTGCCACCTTGTATCTCGAGATCTGACATGGGGATTTGTATTAGCGTTTGGAGGGGCGCCACATCATGTCTTGCACTTTTGGAGGAATAAAAAAGTTGACTCAACTTTTGGTCTGAGTCAAAGACAACCATAAACTGTATAACTCTGTCTCATCAACGGATCTTGTGAAAGGAATCGAAGTTCCGGGGATACGTTGACTAAAGCCTTGTTGACAAGCAAACCTGTGAGGACTATACATTTCCACCTTGCAAGCATCACCATATCGAAACATAACAAATCTAGGACGACAACTTATCATGAAAGCTTGAACTTCAGAAGGATCATCACCACCATTAGTCAGTATCCTTCTATGACCTTTTGGTGGCCAAATCTCCTCAGGATGTCATTTAAAATCACTAGAATCCATGGTGATAATCAGATCCCTCGCATCTTTAGCACTATCTTCCCAATAAAAGTATGAGTTGGAAACACCAGCTGTGTAAACCAAATACGAAGGTCCAAAGTCAGCATCAATGTTATCAAATACTCCCCGAGGAAAATGAAGTCCAACCCACCCAAACAAGTAATGAAGAGGATAATAACTCGTGGAAGTACCTACAACTTTCTGTGTTTTCATACCCCAATAGGTCTGAGATAGACCTTTGTACAAACAACACAGAAGTTGAGGTACCAAACTGAACATAATACCTCGAGTCATCAATACTGCTATCTTGAAAGTACTTGGATGAATAACATCACCATTTTCACAATGGAGAACAAAACGACACAACCACAAGGAGAGAGGTATGCAGCTGTCATAGCTTCATCTTCAACATTTTGATTTGCAAGAAAACCGAGCCTGATAAATGGATTTTCTCCCTCTTTACGACCCCCCTTAGCCAAAGTAACTAGAGAAGAAAAGGGTCTTCGTAATTTTTTTCTAGGATACTAACGGCCATTACGATTAATGTAAAATGATTTTGCCCTTTCTTTATACTCTACTGTCAGACGAGGATTAGAAATTCATTCAACTTTAACGTACCAGAAATCAAGCCACTCACTGTGACTAACACAGTCACTCCCTTTTTCAAGAATCAGTAAAGCATATGCCTTGAATAGATACTGACAGGAAAGAGGAAATCCTGAAACACCGTTGCAACCCATGAGTTCATCGAGACTGGGTACCACTTCTTCATAATACTCACCGATAATAGAAAGCCCAGAAATCTTCTGCATTTCCTATAAAGAAATGCCAACTTCCCTACTACCTGTCACAAAAGAATTGGTCTCAGAACACCAAAACTCACACAAAGCTCGGTACATACCATTAGGACGACTGTACTCCTTACTAGCTGCAAATATAGCTTCACCAAGGGAAGCTATCGACTTTCTGCTTTGTAGTTTATGGCTCACGTCCAAGCTCCAGTCCCAAAAACCACTGAGATATTGAATGTCGCCTCGAGATTCAATATCTGAACCCTATCGAGTGAAACGTTGCATGATTTTCTATGCCAAAACAGCCTGTGGACAATTGCGAGTTTGATCTTGATGTGGAGGATGACATAAAGATGGCTGACGCTCCGTATCATTCTCATCTCCAGGAAGTAGGTCAACCGTTGAAAGATATTCACTCAAAGTTGTCAAATCAAATGATGTGTCCCTTTCTGTATCATATGCCTTCAAAGGACCAGTCATCGGTGTGTGCACTGCAAGCTTCAGCTCCACAGATGAAATGTTTCCTCCTCTTGAATGACCAGATATCATAACATGGGGAAAACAAAGTCATTTTCCTTTCCGAGAAGGATCTGCATGGTCATCTACCCAACCTTCACGCGATAAGCTTCGTTTGAAACGATTCTTATTCCTTGAACCTTTGGAAAGAGTATCCCTAGTCATCTCTGTGAAATTTCAACGAAAAAGAAAAGAATAAACACATTTATTCAAAAAAAAAAAGTCTCACTAAGTACTAGTGTCATATTGATTAAAAGTATATAAGAGTATGAATAAAAAATCCATCATGTTCAATAATGTTATGGTGCTAGAGATTAGCCAATTGACGTTTGTTAGTCAGTTGTCGTTGTCCACTCCTTAGCACTACTGATGAACAGCTACTTTAGAAGGTTGGTCAACTAGCTGAACAAATAGGTCGTCACATGGATCTTCTACGTATACAAATCTTGAGTCTCGTGAATTCTGCAAGCCAATTGACATTTGTCAGCCAGTTGACGTTGTCCACTCCTAAGCATTACTGATGAACAATTACTTTAGAGATTGGCCAACCGGCTGGACAAATAGCTCGTCGCATGGTTTTTCTATATGAACAAATCTCGCATCAAGTGATTCTTTAGCCAATTGACGTTTGTCAACCGATTGACATTGTCCACTCCTAAGCATTATCGATGAATAGTTATTTTAGAGATTGGTCAACTGATTGGACAAATGGCTCGTCGTATAGTTATTTTGTGTGAACAAATCTTACGTCAAGTCATTCTGCAAGCCAATTGACGTTTGTCAGCCAGTTGACGTTGTCCACTCCTAAGCATTACTGATGAACAGTCGCTTTAAAGATTAGCCAACCGACTGGACAAATGACTCGTCGCATGGTTATTTTGTGTGAACAAATCTTATGTCAAGTCATTTTTCTAGCCAATTGACATTTGTCAGCTAGTTGACGTTGTCCATTCTTAAGCACTACTAATGATCAGCTGCTTTAGAGATTGGCCAACTAATTGGATAAATAGCTCGTCGTATGGTTCTTCTGCTTGAACAAATCAGGCGTCAAGTGATTTTTCTAACCAACTGACGTTTGTCAGCTAGTTGACATTGTCCACTCTTAAGCACTAATGATAAACGACTGCTTTAGAGCTTGGCCAACTAGCTGGACAAATAGATCGTCGCATGGTTCTTCTGTGTATACATCTCTTATCCCGTAACGTTTTTAACAAGTCAAGATTGTCTACCACTAAGCAGACTAACAGATAAATGCTAACAAGGATTATGAGTTCTCGATTTGTAATTCTTACTACAATTCATAAAAAGGGATATGTGAAGATAATAAAGTTCAAAAAATATATATATATAAGGGAGGAATGACTAAGGTCCATACCTTCTTGTGATTTTGAAACTGTAGTCAAGTTGCAATCGGTTCAAAGGAATCAAATTTTTATATCAATATTATTGATAATCTTGGATCTGTAAGAAAAAGAGAAGTCATAAAAATTAAAAAAAAAATTTCAGCGTTAGATTGGACTGTAACGCACAATGTTCAAGTATTTGTTGGTGAATAAATTGATATATATATATATATATATATATTATATATATATATATATATATATTCATCACGAAATTGCCAATGCTAAACCTCCCAATTACCATGATGGACATGACTTGTGTAAGGGTTGAGTTATACTAAAAAAACAACACTTTTTTTTGTTTCTGTTGAAATAGAAAAGTGGTAATTGTTTTGTTTTGAGATTATCTGAGTTTGGGGATGCGTATCCAAATCCCATGATCATCCTGCCATCTACCATGTATGGGAATTCTCTTCTACATATGTAACAGAGGTACAGATGTTCTTTCAATCCATAAGAAAGCTACGCATGCGTTGGAGATAGATGAAGAAACAAATTCAAAATCATCAGTGCTCATAGGTAGAAATCATTAGGCAAGTGCATTAATGCTGAAGCAAATGCAGCAAAGAAATCTTTGGAGTCCATGCTTGAAACACTATCAAGAGCAATGAAAAGAGAAGCCGATGCAACCCCTGTTTTTTTTTAATCATAAAAAAATAAAAAATAAAAAAAAACGAAAAATTGGGGATTGCACATGCTATATGTTCTTGTCTATATTCCAGGACCCATGAGAGGTGAGCCTTGTTGTTCTGATGATGAAATCAGATATGCCAAAAGGATCATAACTTCCTTCTCCCCAAAATTATGCTCTGTTAGGTCTCTTCAACAGCACTGTTATGATCTGGCTTGCCTCTATGGTGCACTACATCTTTGCCATATTATTATCTACTTGGAAGAAAAAATCAATGGCAAACCTCCTCATCACTACCATTAACATGGGTAGTTCATGTAGGGAGAGAGAGGAACACAAGTTACTCATGAACGTGATCTCTGCTACAACATCAAAATTGTTGGATATGGATCCCTCAATTTCAGTCGTGAGACGTTTAAATAAAAAAATTCTGGAGGGATGTTGTATAGGAGAATAGTTTGAGGAGGAGAAGAACTCAATAAATTCGGTTGAGAGAGAGAGAAAGGAAAGAAGGAAACAGAGTATACCTGCTAGTGTGCTGGTGTGTGTTGTCTTCTTGTTCTCATGACGGTGTTTTAAAAAAAAATAACTAAAAGAAAAGGAGAAGAGAAAAGGGAATAAATAGAGAAGAAGAGGTGGTGTTAGAAAAGGATTGAAGAAGAAGAGTTGGAGTAGGAGAAGGATTCATGAAGTTTTGTTAGAGAAAGAGAAGAGATAAGCTAAAGGATCAACGTGCTGGAAATTGTGTAGAGACGTGAAAAAAAAAAAAGAAAAAGAAAATAAATAGTAAGCTAAGCTTACTAACTTAGCACAATTCAAATCTTACTAAAGTTGTTGCTGCCCCTTTGAAGTTCCTTCATCAAAATCTAAGAAAAAAAAAAGGAACATGCTGAAATGAGTTTCATTAAAACGTGGGATAAGCACATAACCATAGATGTGCTTCCTCATGATACGAGTAAAAACCATCAATGGTTTTGTATGCACGTCCACATCATAATTGTTAGAAGTACAGTAATTCTGTGTCACCCCAGCACTACTCAAAAAGACAGATGCTGAAATTAGTTTCATTCGGACTCTTCAAGCGCAAAGACTAGCCTTACCAACTTGTAAGGTACCTTATCTTACTAAGATTGTTGAGCTCGCCTAACGATATCTAAGTATATGATCCGATCTAATAGGGCCATAAAGGCAAAATTCTTCAAATTTAAAAAAAAAAATCGGGCTGATATTCAACCAATTTGAAGCCCATTGTAAGTCGATTTAACTTGGCTCAGTTAAAATTGAAGCAAATCGGTCATAACCAATGGATAAACATTTTTATGACTTAACTCAGATTTTCGGACAAACTCAACGCGACATCTTCGCCATGGGTAAACATGAGTTGAATATGAATATACAGACCTTTTTGGGCAAGTCTTTGGTTTGCTAAAGTTTTTTTTTTTTTTTTTTTAAAAAAAAAAAAAAAAAAAAAAAAGGGGGGGGGGGCTGATAAGTAGGTTTTATACCTATGAATTAACCACTTTTAAATATAATATTTTGTTAATTTTAGAATCTTTTAGTTGTTTTTATTTAAGTTTAGTTAGTTTTATACTTTTTATGTGTTTATATGTTTTTATTTGATTTTTATGCTTATTTTACAGATTAGGAACAATATGGAACATTGAGATGTTTGCATACGTTTAGGAGAAATTCTGGACTCAAATTTATTCACTCTTGGAAGAAGGAAGCTAAGCATACAAGCTAAAAAGTCTTCAAGCCGCAGCTTGATAGAAAACGAGGTCGCGGCGGGAATTCAAGAATGGCATAACAGAAATATAGAAATACAAGCCGCAGCATGATATATTGGGAGGCCATGGCCTGCTTACGTTTCCAGCTTTACACGTTAATTTGTGGTGACCGAATTAGAGACGAATTTTGGGATTCTTAAACCCTAATGACTCCATATCTATAAATAGGAAAGTTTAACCCTTATTTGGGAACAGAAGTTTTGGGGTTTTTTTTGGAGGCAGAAGATTGAGAAGGAGGACGAGAATTAGAGATCAGCTCTTGAGTTTTATCTTCTTTAACTTTAACTCTTCTCTTAATTTTGTAATCTAAGAATGGCTAAATACTTTTGTTATTTTGTTTTCTTTTCAATGAAGAACTAATTTCTATTCTAGGGTTATAATGGAACCCATTCATGATATTTGATTAGTTTTCTTTCTTTCTTCTATGATCCCACATGTGATTGTTTATTTTATCCTATGTTTAATGCGATTTAATTAACTGGCCATTGATTGAATTGATTCGGTGAACCTTAATAATATCGACAGAGTTATTTTGTGTTCATGACCTAGATAGAGTAACATACGATAATTTGAGATAGACATATACTCAAGTTGCTTGTGCATCCCTTATGAAAGCTTATTCTTAATGAATTCTTCTTGATTTAATTCTCATAGACATATAGGGAGGTAGTTTAGAAGGGTATTTTTACATGACCATCGACAGAGGCTTGTAGAGAATTTAGTGTTCTTGAATGACAATTATAGTGGATTAATTTATTATAGAAGGAAAGATAATCTAATTAAGTGGAGTGTTTGGGGCAAATTATAAACCTAGATTTTATCACTCATTGATTTTAAATTTGCAAATTTATTTTCTCCGTTAGTTTTCTTGTTTAGTTTTAATTCCTATTTTTACTTTTGTTTGGATAAAATTAGAGTGAGATAAATTGGTACTTAACAATAGATTGGTATTTAGTCTCCGTGGAAACGATACTTTCTTATCACTTTATTACTTGTTTCGATACGTATACTTGCGTGCGTAAATTTAGACAACAGGGGCCGGGGGAGGGGGAGGGGGGGGAGGGGGAGGGGGAGGGGGGGGAGGGGGGGTGGTGGGGGAAGAAGAATGAGATTTTAATTCCATACATCTTGGGTACACCATACTCCAATAGAACATAAGTTGGATTTAAAAAAAAAAAAAATTAGAAAAGGACTTGCTGTTGGGAAATTTATGTACATGGCTAATGATTCAATGGCATGATTCCATGTGTATGAAATGAGCAACACTGATGGGATGGTAAAGAGAAAAAGTCAACAGAAAATTTTGTAGTGCCACTTGTCTTTTTGGCATCACACCTTGCAGTAGATGTATTGTAACTATCTAAAGTCAATACCAACTTTATGCCACATAACAAAAGAAAATTGGAAATCTTGTGGGCTTTGCACTCTCTAAAGCATTCACTTCAAGACCCAGTTTCTATAAGCCCATCACAATCTCCTTTAAATCTTAAAAAGATTTCGAAAAGTGGGCTCATTGTTACATGAAGAAAAATGGATTTGACTCCCTCTATTTCATCAACACCTAAGTGTAAACGTTTGGGGATCAATCAAATATTCTGTTTGGGTTCATTTATTCTTAAATCGAATCCAACCATTAATGCATCTTGTACATACCTCTAATGACTCTTATCATAGTTTAAAGCATATCACGTACTGGTCGAGGTGATCAATGATGCACTATTTTCAGCTACGCCTCTGACAATGCATCCTTGAGGGGGCATTTGTAGGCATCGAAATTTAAACAGGCCCTTGTAGTCTTCTAAGTTAACAAAAAGCCCACCAAATCAAAATTGGGCCCACAAATCTAAATTGGGGCCTGTTAATCGGGATGGGCCTCATATGATTTGGGTTTGGGTTTTCGCAGATAAAGCCCATGATCTAACAGATTCAAGTGATCCACACATTAAATATTGAGCCTTATACCCAAATAAATAAGTTTGGCCCAATAATAATCCATAAAATCCTTAAAATTGGATTTGGACAAATTTAGCATTTTAAACATATCAATTAAACTTCTTTATGTTGGGGTATAATTGGAAAGCTAAATTATTTTTAAGTTTATAAATACAAGAGCCTCTCTCATTGAGAGGGGATCAGGATCACTTTCTCTCAAAAGACAGAAGCTCTCCCTCTAGAGAAGAAGAAGCTCTCAAGCCCTCCTCCAGAGACAAAGCAAGGTTCTTCAGAGATCCGAATTCTGACTAAAGAGAAGATCAAGCACAAAACCCTTCTCCGGAAGACAAAAAAACCTTCTCCGCCGATAAAGCGCGAAGCTCGGAGATAAGAAGATCTACAGAAGCCTCCACACAAGATCAAGCACAAAGCAAAGCCACCGTCCAAGCAACCTTCTCAACCGATAAAGCGCGAAGCTCGGAGAGAAGAAAAGTTACATACATCATTATTATTTTGTATTTGACAGTTAATCAGAGGAAACACTGAGATCTGTATCTACTTTTCATCAAAAATCAATAAAATCGTTTGCGATCTTATTTCATGGATCTCGAGGAAGATCCGTTGAAATTTATTGTCGACAATAACGACATGGGTTTCACTTGTTAAGGTCATTTGGGTCCGATCATCAGTCATTTTTGCGCCCCCATACCCATCCACAATTCTCCAATAATCCCCACTTTCTAGAATTTTATATCGTTATAACTTTTCTCTCCTATCGACTCTTTCTTTCAAACACATTCGAATTTGATTTCTCTAGTTTCCTCAGACAATCGGATTTGAACTCTCTAGGGTTTATATCTTTATTAGTTTCTCTACATAATTAGATTTGATCTCTCTCAAACTTAATCGGATTTGAACTTGATTTTGATCTCTTTCAGACGAAATCAGATTTTAACTTTCTAGGTTTCAATATTGATAAATCCCTCCAATTTAGGGTTCTTAACTGATATGATCAATAGATAAACTCTTCGAATTAAGGTTCCTATTCACCTTAGCTAGTTTCACATTGATTTTGAAGCAGACGAAGATTTCATGAAATCCCCCCTGACTAACTTGTTTTTGCTCTGTTTCCTTCTCTACACTTCTTTGAATTTCATATATGTTGTCTTAGAGTCTGGAACGCAACTGACCAATCGAAGAAAAATAAGTTCCAGGAATGAGAGGCGACCAATGATGCCCTAGGATACCTTGATATGTAAGTTCAATATCTCCTTTTCAATTTTTAGATTATTTTTTTGTTGGAACAACACGATCAAATCGTGGAAATCCAATCAAATTGTAAACATCTTTTTTTTTTGTGCCATATGGTTTTTTAATCGACTATCAATGTAATTTTGCTGGAAATTAGAGATTTGAGGTATTTCATGCCTATATTAGATTGATACATTACCATCTTCGTAATGATTTGATGTTTTAAAGATCATATTAGATTAGATTTATGTGTTTCATGTCTATTAAATTGATTCATTTTTTTCTTCTATACTGTAAAGATGAGGAATCGTTGTTGAACACAAAATGTCCTTAATATACATATATACTTTCTCACTGTTATTAAGAAGTTAAGATATCGACCTTCATTAATTCAGGCTCATCGAGAAACCTCGATACTATTCAAAAGAGAGGCTCTATCATTCTTAATCTGAAATGTGTAGATGTTTAAGGTTATTTATCTATTTTGAATTTTTGATTCTTTTTAGTTTTTTAATTGGTATCTAATAAACATTAACACATACTAAATTGATTGATTGCTCTTCTTATGGTTGGTCTGTTGTTTCTTTGCTTTGGAAAATTAGACAGGACTAGTGGGGAAAACCCTTCTTGAGTTTCAATATACTAAAGGAGATGTTTTTCCTGCTCACAAGGTATCTAACTCAATGCTCCTATCCTATGCTAACCATTGTTCCAAATATTGGAATGTATCGGTCGATACCATTTGCGCCACACCATCAAAGATTACAAACCTCTTCACTCACTCAGTTGGGCTAGTTGGGAAATTGATCCAACTAGTTCAATTGGCCGTACAGGTAGTTTTATTTTCTCAAAAATTGACATTTTATAGTGAGCTTGACCCACCAAAGTTTGTATATCTGATTTGAATCGTTCCAATCAATCTGTCTGAATTTTAAAATAATGTTTTTGGCTTCAACTACGGCTCCAACGACTGTCAAGACAATCATTTTGTTCAAAAATGACGGTCTTAGACCATCGTTTTGAGCTTATTATGACATAGTGGTCGGTGTTTAACCAATAGTGAGCTATCAAATGTAGGATATCTTCCCTAGGAAACTTTTTAATCTCAGTGTTGTAGGTGACTTCATACTCCTTATTACCTTTGCCTTTCCTTACCAACATTTGTACGATGTTTATACACAAAGAATCTTAAAACCTGCTAGTTGACACACCAAAGGTGCATTTTAATGGATTCATCCTAAACTTGTATTGCTGACATCTATAGAAGACCTTTAGTGTGCTTAGATGTTCGTTTCTACACTTTCTCTTGACCACAATGTTGTCTGCATAATCTTCCACCTCTTTATGTAGCATGTCTTTGAATATGGTTATCATGACTTTCTAATATTTGGCTCCTACATTTCTAAATCCAAAGGGCGTTATCAAATAAAAGAAGTTGCTTAATGGCATACGAAAAATGGTCTTTTAGACATCCTCCCTTGCCATTTTAATCTAGTTATAGTAATTGTATATGTCCATGAATGAATACATTTCATGGTCAGTGGTAGCGTCAATTAGCTAATCGATTTTTGGCAAAGGGAAGTCATCTCTGGGGCACACCTTGTTAAGATTGCGTAAATCAACACAACATTCTATATGCCCATTCTTATTCTTAATTGAGACTACATTCACTAGACATGATGGAGGCCTGATAGGTTTAATAAAACTAGCCATCAACAATTGTCGTATTTCTTCTTCAATTTGTGTCTCTACCTTTTGGCGAAAATGCCATCAAATGTTGTTTAATGGGCCTACAAGCATGTGTTATACTCAGCCAATGTGCCACTAACTCTTTATCCAGACCTGGCATTTCTTAGTACGCCCACGCAAAAATATCTCGATACTCATTCAACCGCCTTAGTAACACTTTCATCTTTTCACTAGAGAACTCTTTATTGATCATAATGGGGTGACTTTCCTCATCATCTAAATATACCATTTCTAATTTTTCAACACTTCCCTTGACACCTTCTTTTAATATCATTAGTGCCTCTTATAGGCATTTTGCTGGCACTATGAATTCTTGTAAGTTTACAGCAGACCTACTGCCCCTAAGACAGATGCATCCTCCCCAAGTTGACTTACATAAGCGATATGTCATCCTTACGTTAGGATGTGTCACCTGTGTCACCATTGTTCCTAATCTATCTTTAGTGGACCATGACCTCTTCTTTGGGTAGTGATTTTGTTGAATATTTTCAAAATAAAATTCAAATTTTCGTGATTTAATTTTTTTATTTTCTTATGTTAGATTTTGGGGATTTTTTTGTATTTATTTAGTCCCACATTGCTTACAAGTGACAAAGTCATGTACCTTATAAGTAAAAGTCAATATACTTAGTTGTATTTGTGTCACACATTTAAGACTTTGATCCGATGCTTCGAGGTGGTGCGAAATATCACCCACGCACATACACTTGCATCATGCGAAAGTACGATTGGGCATTTTGAGGATCACTTTGCACCTACCCATTATCCCGATAAGTTGGGAACCTTAAATTTTTTGGGATATGAAACCATCCAACATTGTGGTAGATCAATCACATGTGAGGGATCAAAATAATACCTAATCGAGAACAATCTGGTGCATTGGATCAAGTTAGTAACTGATCAAAATTGATCAATTGCATTGATTCATGATTGGTATCCAATTAAGGATGATCAGATCTATTAGATCAAGTGGCAACTGATCAAATACGATTAGAGCCATTAGATCATGCAAATATAACTAATAGGTATTGATTAAAATGCATGAGACACATACCTTAAAAAGGATGCGATCTGGATCGTTAGATCTAATATCAGACACAATCTAATGTCTATTAAATCAAGAGACATAAAATCATGACTCTTGGTCAATATACACAAAAATGGGTATAAAAAACCAATCAGAAATTAGATTTCTTCACTAAAAATTTTACATTCTCCTTTTTCTAAGCTTAAACCCTTAGCATCGTTAGTTTTTTATTATTGCCAAGTATATACAATCAAATTATACATAATCCGATTTAGTAACTTGATTGTACACTTTTCTGTATCTTGAAGGCACTTGTTCCTTGATCCCTTGTGTATTGCGGTTTTTAACCAATAGGAAAGAATATTTGTCTAAAAGAGATCGAATCAAATTCGAACCTAAAAGTTATTTTCTCCTTTCATTAAATTACTCCTAGTTTTGAAGTAATAATTTCAATAGTTTTAGATGAATATTCGATGGAGACTTCGACATTTCATTATCTCCAAATCATGAACCAAGATATGTCTCGTCTTGACCATTTTGATGGACAATATTTTACTTGATGGCATAAAAAGTGTGTATCTTTTTCATTATTTTGAACATAGCATACATTCTAGAAGATGATCTGGAATTCATTCCCGATGTTACTCTAGAAGACAGTATTGAATTGAAAAAGATGCTTAAAAAACAAAAGGCTTGACTTCCTATGCAAAAATCATATTCTCAATGCACTCTCTAATTCAATTTACGATATCTACCGCACTATCAACTTAGCTAAATAACTCTAGAAAACTCTAGAAAATAAATACAAAATAGAATACACAAATAATCAAAAATTTATTATTAGTAATTATTTTGAATTTAAGATTGATGAGTGTCTCAAAACATTGAATTATATGCATGTTTCCCAAACTTTTATCTTAATTTTTGTCCCTATTTTTCTATATTAAGGTAATAATCATGATAAGCCCCGAAACATTATGTTGCATGTTAATTAGGCTTAATTATACATAAAAAAATTTATTTACTAAATAAATTTAATTACGTGTGTTTCTAGTGCAAAAAATCAATATTTTAGAATCAAAATCTCAAGGCAAAAGCATTTGGGCCCACTTTGGAATTCTCTAATCCTTAACTCATGTTTTCCTCTTTTGTTTTTTTGTGCAAAGAAAAGTAAAACCTACTTTTAAATTCTTCTACACACATTTTTCTTTATAAATAGAGCTTCAATCTCTAGAAAAACTCTCACTCCCTCTTAGTTCTTTTATCTAAGACTCATTTAATCTAAGGCACCTATTATCTTATATTTTTTTAATTTTACCTTCTAGTTATTTTCTTTTTGGCTAAATAGTCTTATAAGAAGTAGAATAAATAAGAATTTGTAAGTTTCTCCATGAAATGAATAAAAGTTTTTTCATCTCTTATTCCCTCTCTTGCAATGACATTAGGCTAAGCTCCCCTCCATTGGAGAGTGGAAAAGCCTAGAGCAAGTTATTTCTAGTTTCAGACCTTTCTTTTATCTAAAATGCTCATGAATTCTCTTTAAGATTTCTTGCACCTTTTATTCTTAATATAGATATTTTATGCTTAGATTAGATCAAGATAAAGTATGCTTAAACTAGACAATTGGTAGTAGGAAATTCAAGGAATTCTACGTTGTTTATGTTCCCTCATTTGATTTCATTTGCTAAACTTTTCGATCTAAGGTGCTAGCACCAAGCCCTTACTATTGAGTTATAAAAAGGCTAGAGACTATGAATTGCTCATCAACATGTTCTAGGTAGATCCACCTCCAATGGTGCTTTAATTTCATAATTTTATTTTCTTTTAACTTCATTTATTTTGGTTCATTTTCTAGAAATTTTAAATTTTCTTGATAAGTTCAAAAATACAAAGAAAAACAATTTTAATTCCTTTTGGTTAATTTGAATTTTATCCTCTTAGCTTAACTCTACTCCCCCTTTCTCTTGGGTTTGATCCCCTACTTGTCCCACAAGTAAGGTAAAAGTATGATTAATATTAACTCTATTGGAAAGAACAACAATAGTCCCACCAAAGATGTCCAATGACAAATCGGTTCTGTCCCACATATATGAATTTCAATTAATTTTTGAGGATCTTAAGATTACCAAGATCAACCTTCTAAAAGATTTTCAAGTAGGAGCTATCATTTCAAAGCTTCCTCAATCTTGGAAAGATTACAAGAAAAGATGAAATATGAGAAGTATACTTTGGAGTCTTTACAACATAATCGTCGTATAGAAGAAGATGCTCGTAATAGGGAACATAAAGATGATCAAATAGAGAAAATCAAAGTTAATATGATTAAAGGTGATAAGCCTAAGAAGATTGATTTTAGGATAAAACCTAAGAAAACTTCCTCCTTTAAGAAGAAAGTTGATAATAAAAAATAAAAAATAAAAAATAAAAATAAAAATAGTAAGTATTTTTATTGTAATAAGCCTGGTCATTATGTATGAGAATGTCGACATTGAAATAAACAATTCAAGAAATAGGCAAATAAGATAGTGATAAAAGAAGCAATGGTTGTAATAATTTCCTATGATCATTCACTAGAAAATGTTTTGTTAAATAACAATGATTGGTAGATTGATACTAGAGCAACAAAATACTTTTGTAATGATAGAAGTCTCTACACAAGTTATGTAACTTGTGGTGAAGGTGCAAAAGTAAAAAATGGCAAACAATGCTTTTTCCAACATTCTAGAAGTTGGGTTTATAAAGCTTAAATTTACTTCTAAGAAAACTATCTTTCTTGTCAACGTCTTCCATGTCCCAGATATCACCAAGAATCTTTTGTCAAGAGACCTGCTTAACAAATCAGATTTCAAACTTATGTATAAATCAGATAGGCTTACTTTGTCCATGAACAATGTATTAGTGGGATATGGTTATTTTTGTAAAGGCATGATTCGTCTAAATTTTCATTATGAAATTTTTTTTGTTGTGTATATTATTAATTCATTATGTTTATGGCTTGGTAGATTAGGACATGTTAATTATGGTTCAATTAAACGTATGACTAATCTAGGACTTATTCCTAAGTGTAATTTAAAGAATTTTTCTAAATACCAAACTTGTGTTCAATCAATCATAATTATAAAATCTTTTAAATCTGTTGAAAGAACTTCTACTATCTTAGAGCTTATTCATAGTAATGTATGCGATCTTAAGAGTCGAACACATGGAGACAACAGATATTTTGTTATCTTTATTGATGATCAATCAAGGTACGCATATATTTATTTAATAAAAACTAAAGAATAAATTTTTGAAAAATTTCGAATCATTAAGACGGAAGTTGAAAATCAACTTAACCATAAAATTCAAATTATGAACCTAGTAACGTTTTGGTTTATCGTGTTGAAGGAGATAAATATGAAGTCAATAATGTTACTAGGTTCATATCAAATGTAAAGAAAAATGAACCCTTCACATTTTCTTAGACTATGAACTCTAGAGATTCATCATTTTGAAAACAAGCCATTAATAATTAGATGAACTCAATTATGTCAAATCAAATTTGAATTCTCTTAGACTTACCTCTAGGTACGAAACCTATAGGGTATAAATAGATTTTTAAGAAGAAATTGAACGCAAATGGACCGATAAATAAGTTCAAAGTTAAATTAGTTGCCAAGGACTTTAAACAAAGACACAAGATAAATTATTTTGAAACATATGCTCTAATAGCACAAATATCATCTATTCGACTACTTATTTCACTTATTTTCATTCTTAAAATGGTTGTCCATCAAATGGATGTAAAAACAATATTTTTAAATGGTGATTTAGAAGAATAAATTTATATAGAGTAACTAAAAGGTTTTGTCAGGCCTATTCAAAAGAAAAGTTTGCAAACTAATTAAATCTTTTTATGGTTTAAAGAAATTCTTTTTCAATGGCAAATTTGACAAAATAGTCTTATCACATGGTTTCAAAGTTAATGACACTGACAAATGCATGTACTGCAAATTTGATAATAATGTTGGTATCATTATTTGTCTCTATGTTGATGTCATGTTAATCTTTGAAACTAATCTTGATTATGTGGAAGAAATCAAAAAGTTTATATCTATTAATTTTTATATGAAAAATTTAGGGGAGACTGACTTAATGCTAGGAATTAAAATCCTAAGGAAGGATAATGCAATGGTTGTCTCAATCTCCTTATATTGAAACAACTTTCAAGAAATATGATCATTTTGATCATAAACCAACCCCTACCCCTGTGGATCCTAGTATCAAGTTAATGAAGAACGCTGGTCATGCTAAAACTCAATTAGAATACACCAATGTTATTAGGAGTTTTATGTATGTTATGTATTGCACAAAACCTGACATTGCACACGTAGTAGGTATGTTATGTCATTTTACTAATAATCCAAGTATCGAGCATTGAAATGTTGTATCTAAAGTTTTAAGGTACATGAAGGGGACTTTAGACTGTGAACTATATTATCAAGGATATCTAAATGTACTTGAAGAGTATAGTGATGCAAGTTGGAATAATGTCAAATCCAATTCAAAGTCTACAATTGGCTAGATCTTTACATTAGGTGGAGCTGTATTTTAGAGCATCTAAGAAGTAGACTTGTATTTTGGATTTTACCATGATATCAGAAATGATAGCACTGACAGATTCATGTAAAGAGGTAGAGTAGCTTATAAATTTATTAATGGATATACAATTATGAAAGAAGTCCACTCCAGCAATAATGATCAACTATAATAGCCAGGCAACATTGTACAAAATTAAAAGTAAAACGTACAATTTAAAATCAAGGCACATATTCCTTAGACATAATTTTGTGAGATAATTACTCAAAAATGGAATAATTACAATCGACCATGTGGAATCCAATAGGAATTTAATAGATCCTTTAACTAAAAGACTTCTAAGAGATATGATATCTAAAACTTCAAAGGAATAGAACAAAGGTTTATAAAAAAATCAATCAATCCTCTTTGATGGGAACCCAACATTTGTCTTAAAATAGATAGACAAGGATCAATGGATACAAACAAGTCAAATGAGTGGTTTAACAAGACACTATAACTAATTTACCTTATTTTTAGTATCTAGTGTTGGTTTTTACAAGATAAATTAGGGGTGCAACTCGGTTCGGGTTGGTTCGGTTTTGAGCAAAATTAGAATCGAACCGAATTGAACCGACCTTAATTCGGTTTGGTTCCACGGGTTGTTAAAAAAAATTATCCATTAAACATTCCATTCATTTTTGTTCACAAACTTTTCATCCAATCACTCTATATTAACTTAAAAAATGTAATTGAAACACCACATTGAATGGCGAACTCCCGAACTCCAATTGTTCTACATGCACAAAATATAAATCCATCCATCCAAAAGATAATCAGAATGCATTTCATTTATAATGTTTGGTTGTACGGCAAGAGTCCCCAAATGGGTTAACAAAGAAGGCATGGAACCATACTGCAAGCTTGAGACGGAAGCCGGCTACATTTGAGTTTGTGGACGAAGTTTCTACTGCCCTTGCTGCTGTGAAAGAATAATGCCAATTTCAAAGTGCAATCTTCATGTGTGTCCCATCATTAAGTATTCAGAAAGGATTGATTTTGCATTAGAATAATCTTCATGTGTGTCCCATCATGAGAGAGGGAGGGAGAGAGAGCTAACATAGAAGATGCATCAAGGAGCTCATCCTGCAAGTTCTTCAGCTGTTCCATATCCTCTAATTTTCTATTCCACCGCAAGTCTGCTCTCTTCATCAATGAGTAAAGAAGGAAAGAAGTGGTGAGACCTTTGAACATGTTTTTATGGACAAATAAAACAACAAAATTATGAGTCTCAACAACATAGTTAGACTGGTTGCAACCAATAACTTTTTTTAAGATCCACAACGTTTCTGGGGAAGAAATACCTTGGAGAGAACACCCAATCCAGAACAAGGGCTGTTCAGCAAAACTTTATCAGACTTCACTAAATTCTTTTCCTGCAATAAAGAAAAGAATTTCAAATCAAAAAGGGGGAAAAAATGAAACCCACATTAGCTATATATTTAATTTGAGTGAAAACATCATCATACTCAAAGCCTGATTCAAGAGTAAGGGTCAGCATAGCAACATATAGTGAAAATTCGAAGATCAGCATGAATAGTGGTGATGACATCATCTTCATGCAAGTTGACTGTCTCTTTGAGAATTCTTAACTGGCCTTCATTTATGTCAACTGCAGATACGATACCTGTGACCAAGGAAAGCATATATGAAATTACTCAATACTGCTCATCTGGATTACTCAAGAACACAAGAAACTATAAAACAAATGATTACTATAAATATAAACCCAAAAGCACATATTAGCATAGCCCCAAAAGCAGAAAAAAAAAATGGTAGATTCTGAAGCTTTGGTCCATTAGTTAGATTATCATGATTGATGACATGGGTACCAATGGGATGTTTTTTGGGATGTGTAGGGGACAATTTCATTGAATAAATAGTATAATACTCTCACGTGATTCTCCCACATCTTAAAATACCAAATGCAACAACTTCTGAGATAAACAAATACAAAATTTCTATTAAAATCTCACCTTGGCCACTTAACCGCGATGCCATGAAAAGGGTCTTCCCTCCATGGGCAGCACAACAGTCAATAATGGTGTCTCCTAGTTGTGTATCCACAACAGACACCAAATTTTCTAATTATATCTCTGATGTCGAAACTGACCTATACATGATTAATTGATAATAAGTTGTCTCCAGAGATATAATTTAACAAAAGAATTTTTAAAAAACAAAAAAAACATAAGAGATCTTTTTCTTTTTTTCTTCAAGCAGCATCATACGATGCTTCATTAAGAGGTCATCCATAAATATGGAATCTAAACAATAGAAAAATGAAATAAAAACACTTTTTATTTTCTATCCAGAATCATTGAAAGAAAACAAAGACTTTCTTTTCTAACTAGGGTCAATGATGTTCCATTAAAGGAACATCAGAAGGAACTTTGTTCTAACAAAGTATAACTTGACTAAGAAGAAAATACTTTTTCATTTTCTAACCAGGATCACAGAGGATTTTCTCTACACCAATACCCTTTAATATGAATGGTCCACCTACCAAATGATCAACTTTGGACTGTGAGACTGGTGGTCATTGAGTACTAGAACACTGATCATATGATAGAATAATAGGTTGGTACAATGGTAGGGCTGGATGGAGCATCACTTTCAGTGCACCTGGGCAGCAACAAATACTTTTCACTTTAACTCTGCCACATGGAGAAATATAATTCGTCTATTCCATTTAATCTTGGACAGCCATATCAATATATTATAATCATTTTTGGTATCCCATGAATGATATTATGCATCAAAAATGAATAACTGCATACCGATTTTCCGAAGAGATTGATGTAATTAAGCAATATATGGCTCTATGAATCATCTACAAATCAAACGAGAAAAGGAAAGAGAATTAGGTTCTGTTTGGGTTCGTTGTGGGCTTCTATTTCCATGAATTGCAGAAGCACATAAGTTGGAAGCAGAATCAATAGAAGCGTTTGATGAGAAGTGCTTTTTGGGAAATAACTTCTTTGCATGTATCGGCAATTATGTTGGATGCATCATACATGTTTTAATTTTTTTGGTCATTTAATTGTATCTTAAAAGTATAGTGAGTGATATTTTAATTTGCATGGCCTAATTAAGTAAAGGCAATATCATTCAAAAATTATATATGTTCCCGTAATTTACCTGCAAACACTAGAAGCAGGAAAAGTGTGTTCAAAGCTCTTCTCATTCTAGTTGTTTTCGACTTCCTGCTGGAGCTAAAAATAATTCTCAAATATTTGTCAACTCTCAAGCCTCCATTGCAAGATACTTTAAGATAACCATTGCTTTCATAAATTCCTGAAAGTGAAACATGTTAATCGCAATTATATTATTTGCCAAAGAAAGAGAGCTTAGCAACAAAAAAAAAAAAAACTAAAAAAAAATTTGTGACAAAGTCACCACTTTACAATAATACATGTGGCTCCATTACAGCCACCACTTTACACAGACGATGGGGAACACCGAGGCACCATGTTTATGTGTATCAGCCATCTACGTACACTCAGAATTTATGAAAGGAATTACCATCAACCCAATATATTTGTAGAAACATTCTTAAATTGTGATAAGAAAAGTAATTACCATGAACCCAATAGGTTGGCCAGCCCATGAGTAAGATAATTAGCAAATAGAGGTTTAGAACCAAAGAGAGTCTTACATCCTATGTTCTCCCCACCTTCGGGGATGTCTTTAAATGAAAGTCAGATTTTTAATATTGCAAGTCAAGGAAAGGCATACAATTTGTATATCAACTATTAAAATGTCCAAAATTCAAATCTAAATATTAAAATGTCCAAAATCCAAATATCACACCAAGTCACCAATACATTTATACAATTTGTTCTAAATAAATCAATCTTTCCTTATAATAACACCCCATTTCTATTAGAAACCATGCATAATCAAAAAAGTAAAGCACAAAAAAAATTAACCATTCTCCATCTTCCTCCATGCTCCAATCAATAAGTCTAACAAAAAAAAACACTATTGTTATATATATAAAGTCAAATATTTAAAAAATTATTCTATTGTAATAATTTATGGAATAACAATTTACCTAAAAATACAAATGAAGAGGCATTTGTAATTCAATCAAAAAGCTCAGAATCATCTGTAATAACAGTAAAATAAAATAAAATAAATTGTTATCAAATAGAAAATAGAAATTAAAGAACTTCACAAATAAAATAAAATCATATAAAAATTAAAAGTTACCTGACTCAATTTCTTCAAATTCTTCTAACCTTTCTTCAACATCAATTGGAACTGGTGAAGCACGTAACCAATCTTGCCCTCAAATTAAACATTCTACCAACTTCGGGGTTAGAGAACTACGAAATTGATCTAATACACGACCCCCAGTGCTAAAAACACTTTCAGAAGCAACAGTGGAAATCGGAATAGCTAACAAATTTCGTGCCACCATAGAGAGTATGCGATACTTAGAAGAATTAATTTTTCACCAATCTAAAATATTAAAATTTATGTCTTGCTTCTCAACACTTTCTTCTAAGTATCTGTCTACTTCTGATTTGCAATCCACACTTTCTTCTTCTTCCAAGTGCTTAAGAAACTCAGATTGAAGTGACTAGACTTTAACATTACCTTTACCAATTAGTTGATCAACTTCCATCTCATTTAAAGTTTGAGTAAAATTATTTAAAGAAACAGCTGAAATTGAGTCGAGAAACTGATAATGTTGAAATTTTTGGTTTATTGTTCCCCTTATTGTTCTAATCAACTCCTCAACCTTTATAAGTGGATAAACCTTTGAGTAATAAAATTTTACATATCTCAACTTATAACGTGGATCTAATACCACAGCAACCAATAACATCTTGTTTACATTGTCAAGACTCCCTCAATACCTATCAAATTTATCCTTCATCTTCACTGCCATAGAACTCAAGAAAGGATCAAGACTTTTAGACCAATCAGAAATAGTATTTTCAATGGCACAAACTTCATTAAAATAAGAATTAGCAGTGATATAAAGAGAACCCGACATTCATTTAGAGGCATCATAAAAAATTTGTAAAACTTAGCCAAGACTCGAGCATAATTCCAATCACCTTCAGTGGGAAGCCCTCCTCTAACTTCTTTCTCAAATTGTGGTTCTTGTTCTTCCAACCGTTCAAATGCTTTTTGAAATTTTATAGCGGTATCCAACATAAGATATGTTGAATTCCACCTAGTTGGAACATCAAGGACTAAAGAACCCTTACATGTAATTCTCTCTTGGTCAACACATTTCTTAAATTGTTGAGCTCTTGACGGAGAACTCCTCACATATTTCATAGCCCCGCGAATTCTACTAATAGAATCATGCACATCACTAATCCCTTCTTTTACTATCAAATTCAAAATATGTGCACAACACCTCATATGCAAAAATTCACCTTCTAGAATGCAACCACCCCTTTTGTTCAAGTCATTAGAACTTGCGTTATCAACCGTGATAGTACACACATTCTCTATGCCTCATTGAAGCAAACATAACTCAACTGCTTTACAATTGCCTCACCTCTATGACTAGTAACTACACAAAAATTAAGTATCCTTTTATGTAGTTTCCAATTTTTATCAATGAAATGTGCAGTGAGACACATGTATGAAATGTTTTGCAAAAAAGTCCACAAATCCATCGTAAGAGAGACTCTATGGACAGAAGTATTCAAAAATTCTTCAACTTCTTCTTTTCATTTGCATATAATTGTAAGCAATCCTTTGCTATAGTGGTGCAAGACACTAAACGGAATTTAGGTTGCAATACGCTTAAAAAATATTGAAAACCTTCACGCTCTACAAACTTAAAAGGCAACTCATCAATGATTATCATTCTTATAAAGGCATCTCTACATAACTCTTGGTCAAATTTTCAAGAGGTAAGACTATTATCTCCTTCGTGTCCTACTATTTAGAATGATAGGACTTTTCACCTCTTGTCATCACGATAAGGATACTTGGGACATTTGGTTAAATGTTTCCTTAACGTACTAGTCTCATTAACACTCGAACACCCATAATATGAACTACAATAATTACATTTGGCTCTTTCTGACTTTCCCCCATTATCATTTTTAATTTTAGTAAAATGATCCCAAACATCAAATTTTGATCTATAAGGCTTTTTGCCAGTTGAGTTTACCTTAGGTTTTGAGGCAATAGTACCGGTAGTAGAAGAAGGAACAGAAGGAGTAGAATCAATAACTGGTTCAATATTTGCATTGCTAGTGTCTTTGTCTCCCATATTTGACATCTAACAAAAATAAAAAATATCAATTAAATCCTAATATACATAAAATAATTAAGTAAAAAAAACATTCAACATGAATTAATGCTCCAATTAAATGCTCTCAAAATACAATTTTGAGCATATCTTTTAGCAAATCGACCAAAAAAAATAAATATATAAGGTGCATTATTTTTTTCTTTGCAAATTGAGCCTTCTAATTATAAAAATATAAAATCAAAATAGATCCTAATCAACCCCAAATCCCCAATATTTTGTTGGATTTTTTGAAGTTAATTTAGAGAATCGAAAGGGTAAAATACTCGACCCATTAAACAAGTTAACCTCCATTACTCTAATACATTGGCACGAAAATTGAATCAATATATGTTCTTTAATGCATCACCTTCCAATTTTATATGTTCTTGATAAAAAGGATTAAGTTCTATTTATTCTAGGTTGTGATTGCAAATTCGATTTATGTCGAGAAATATAGTTTTAAAAAAACAATTTAAAGGAAAACTCTAATTAATCTCTGATGTTTTAAAACATCTTATACCACAAAATTTGTATTTGTTCTCCAGGTTCAGATAATCATGATTCTAAAGGTGATGCAAAATGAAACCAAAATGAATGCTTTAAAATTTACTCAAATAACCAAAATGAAATCAACATTTTGGATTTTTAAAATTTACTCAAATAACCAAAATGAAATCCTGAAATTTCAAAACACTGGAATTTTGTACAGGTCTTAGTATAAACTAATTAAATTCATTAAAATTTTCAAAATTGCTAAAATAACCAAAACAAAATATCAAAAGTTTCAAGCTTGTACCGATTCACAACTATCTAAGATGCTTTAAAATCAAAATATTGATTTCTTGGATAATAATTTCAAATATATATATGGTCTAATTTATTTCTTGGAATAACAATCCAAGATCTGTGATGCTTTAAAACCAAAATCAAATCCAAAATCTATCATCATGAGAAAATTCAGTGTATCAATGTGGACCAAAAGTAATGGAGAGAGAGAGAGAGAGAGAAAGAAAGAGTAGTACCTCAGGACGAGAGAGAGAGTGATCCACCGTCGTCTATCGGAGTTGAGATGCAAAGCACAACAGTGTCGCGCTGTCGCACAGACTCACACAATGCCAAGACAGAGTGAGGCAGAGAGAGACAGGGGGAGGGAGGGATGAACGACAGCCGACCACCGGAGTTAAGTCCGCAGTCATACTTACACTGCAACTAGAAGAGACGAGCGAGAGGGGAGCAGCCGAATAGGGAAGAGGGAAAACTCGAAAAACCAGAGAGCGAAAGTTAGGTTTCTGTAAAAACCTTAAAAAATAAAAATCAATTATATAATATATATTTAATATTTTATTATAAATATATATTTATTCGATTTTCGATTTGGTTCGGGTTTTTATACTGTCTGAACCGAGAACCGAACCGAAGTCATCTATTCTTCATTTTTTAGACCCAAATCCGAACCGATCTAAATGTAAACCGAACCAAACCAATCCAAATTCTATGGTTTGGTTCGGTTCTCTGTTTGAACCAAATTCACTTACACCCCTAAGATAAATGATAGATGCAAATTCTTAATAAGTTCTAAAATTTTAAGTAATGACTTGTAAAATCACTTCAAGTGAACTTACCTATATGAGTAAGGAAATTAGGTCATTTCCTATAAAAACTATATCGTTTCTAAAAATGCTCATGAAAAATATAGTGCATGGCTATTAATGTGCAAAACAAATAAAACACTCAACCTCATAGAAAAAAAAATGTGTGAAGACTCCGACTCATCTCTAAGGGTCCTTGGTTTAAGATAAATTCACCATAGCACATTGACAAAGCTCTGATTATTTACACTAAGTAAATATTCAAATCCAAAAGATATCTCTCATCTATGTACTAGTCTGTACGATGATGTTAAATTTTATAAATCGATGTAATTGTTTAATCAGTCTTTAGTTGTAAGAACTACGGAAGCTTGATCCTTATTTGGATACATAGGTAGCTACTTAAGTGGTGCAACTGTTTATATATATATGGCCTCGTTCGACACCAACCATTTACCCAACAATTTGCCCAACATGTTTTATCCTATATGGTTAGAAGTTTTGGAATGGGCTGACTTTTGGTGAGAATGATCTCTATAGTGAGGAGATCATCCTCACCAAAAGTCAGCCCATTCCAAAACTTCTAACCCCATCATAAATGGTTTATAAAACATGGACGGTCCACGATTTTTCAACTTGTAAACATGGGGTTAAAAGTTTTGGAATGGGCTGATTTTTGGTGAGGATGATCTTCTAACCGTAGAGATCATCCTCACCAAAAATCAGCCCATTCCAAAACTTCTAACCCATGTAGGACAAAACATGTTGGGCAAATTGTTGGGTAAATGGTTGGGTGCTGAACATTTCCCATATATATATATATATATAGATTATTTCTATTTTGAAATAGTGGGGATTTGTTGAATATTTTCAAAATAAAATTCAGATTTTTGTGGTTTAGTTTTTTTATTTTCTTAAGTTAGACTTTGAGGATTTTTGTATATGTAATGTTTAGTCCTACATTGCTCACAAGTGAGAAAGTTGTGTACCTTATAAGTAGAAATCAGGATAATTAGTTGTATTTGTGTCACACCTTTGAGGCTTTGATCCGGTGTTTCGAGGGAATGACAAGTACCACCCACACTCACCCACGTGAGTCGTGCGAAAGGGTTATTGGGCACTTTGAGACGCTTCGAGGGGGTGCCAAGTACCACGCACACTCGCCCACATGAGTTGTGCGAAAGGGCCATTGGGCATTTTGAGGCGCACTTTACACGTACGCATCATCACTAGGAGCAGGGGAGTCTTAAAGTTTTGGGATATGGAACCATCCAACGGTTGTAGTTGATCCATCATGGTGATGGATCGTGTACGATCTGCATCGCACCCTCATATTAGTATCTGATCAGAAACCAATCGAATACAATAAATTAAAATAATATCCGATCGAGAATGATCCGGCGTGTTGGATCAAGTTAGTACATGATCAGGTGTGTTGATTCATGATTGGTTTTCGATCAAGGATGATCAGATCTGTTAGATCAAGTGGCAACTGATCAAACTCGATCAGAACCATTAAATCATGCATATTCAATTACTAGGTGTTAATTAGAAGGCATGAGACACATACCTTCTATAAGATGCGATCTGGATCATTAGATCTAAGATTAGACACAATCCAATTGCTATTAAATCAAGAGACATTAAATCATAGCTCTTGGTCAACTACAGAAAAATAGTTATAAAAAACTAACCAAAAATGAGATTTCTTTATTGAAAATTTATGTGTTCTCCTTTTTCCAAGCTTAAGCATTTGGCATCCTCAGTTTCTTATTATTCCCAAGAGTTTTAGATTAAATCGAACTGTGCATAATCTGATTTAGTAACTTGACTGTAGACTTTTCTGTATCCTGAAGGCACTTGTTCTTTGATCCCTTATGTGCTATGATTTCAACCAGTAAGGGAGAATATTTGTTTATAAGAGATCAAATCAAATTCAAGCCTAGAAGTTATTTTCTCCCTTCATTGAATTACTTCTAGTTTTAAAGTAATAATTTCCAATAGATTTGGCACCACCTCCCACACCAACAAAGGGGTCACATGACTTTTCATAGTGTTTTCAAAAAATGCATCTTCAAGTACGTGTGCATCTTCCTTAGCAAATGATGTGGAGAAGGCATGGATCATTACTACCTCTGCTTTGACATATTATTTGATGCACTGATGGTAAGTAGAGGTGACCGCCTTATGCTGATATAGCCAAGGTCACCCAAACAATAGATTATTCATAACTTTTGACCCTTCTTATTGTTCTGATCCCAAGTCAACTTTCATGTAACTAGTTATCCCAAACGTGTGACAACTAAAGCCTTAAACTTTTGTAGAGAAGTTCAAAGAGGCCCCCATGCCCACAAAGGCAGGCTTTAATTTCACCTTGTTTATGATAACAGTGACATAAAGAGGGCATGTATGCTTTGGGTCTCCCTTTAGTAAGTCTTCTTTCATTATGTCTACTAACAAAGCTTATATATTAAATAGAGCTTCCCCTACTGCCACCTCATGGGTTACTTTTTCCTGATGAGATATGTAAACACGTACCATGGAGGCCTTATACCCTTTTTGTATTGAAAACTACAATCCGTTAAACATGTTTTTCAATGACTTCGATATTTTGTAAGTACTCCAGTACCATCGATACTATTCTTCCTCTGGAATGTTTTTAGGGTCGTGCAAAATTACAGCCACCCTAACTTATACATTCAAAAGTCTCCTTTGTCCTTATATATCTTCCAAGCTCGGCTTCTCCAATAGGAGTAACTCCCCATTTGTCACTTTCTTTGCAAAATGCACAGTAATGCATTGTGTGGAAGTGATTTTTTTGATCACCATAGGATCTGAATTCTTTCTAGAGCTGAATCTCCTCTGGACCATCCTTGTTTCCTAATATGCAGAACCTCCAATGCCTAAGTTAAACCTCACAAGTTATTTTATAAAATTCTTTTTATGAGAGCTTGTTGCGTACCTTTTGTTATGACTACCATCCTCTATTTGTAGAGAAAAGTTTCCAATCCCATCTACTTTCTATTTTGAATGAGAAAGCACTAGATACCTTGATAGTAGGGATTTTCCTAGGATATTACACTCAAATCCCGAAGATCCAGGAATTTGCGCGCCTTATTCTCTGTGATTTCCTTTCTCTTGACCATTTCACAATTTGTGATGACTCGGTAAAAAATCTAAACTACCCAATCATATTAAATATCGAATGATTTTCTGACCTATGTCACTGTTACTGAGGCTAGGGGATTTATCCTTCTACAATGCCCCCTCTTGGAAGGTTAGGAGCATCATGTCCTTCCGAGAACCTTCGCATGACTATTACACTTGATCTACGAGATTCTTATTCCCTAGTGTACAGAACGGCATGATTAGATAGGTCACATGGTCTCAATGCATGCATTTATTAACATTCCATGTGTCTTTCACTGATAGGTTTGCAATCTCAAGTCGTCGCCACATTATGACAGGCATTAAATGCAACCGTTTGATATTTTGGTCGATTGAATTCTTTCCACGTGGCATTCTTGTATTAGTTGGGCACAAGGCACGTGGCATTCAGTCACCTCGAGTTTATGGCACAATGATGACTAAGACAACTCATAATGTTCTCTTTTATCTGGGCGGTATGACCCTTGGATTAAATGCATATCTAGAGGATATTTCCCCTATAAATATGTCTCTTCCCTTTTTCCATTTTTACTCTTTCATCGTTTCCTACATTGAAGTGCTGCTAATTTTTCCCAAGATCCTTCTGCGTTTGATTCTCTTACAGCCAACATTTCTCTCTTTCTACCTTTTTGCTCAAGGTACCCTTTCTGTCTTCTCTATCTTGTAATTTTTCTTCACATTTTTATTTCTACTAAAAGCCCAAAATCTCCATGAGTAAAAAATCATATACCCTTGCTAGACCGTCTATGGAAGACTTTCGAGCTACATACTCTATCCCTGAGTATGTGGTTATGGAGTGGTGTGACTTCCCTGTTCCCAATGAAACTTAGGAGAAGGACACAACCGTTATCCTCTAGCATCAGTTTAAGGCCGTTCTTAGGGTCCCCATGTCCCCGCTGACCTGTAAAGTCCTTAATTTTTACCACAGAACTCCCGGTCAGATGACAGGGAACTTCTTTCACTTGATATTCATGCTTGACCTGATAAACCCCCACCTTTCCGAATACCAAAAGCTTGGTCTAATTGACATCCGACCCTAATACAAGCTTTCCAATGCCCCCAAACGGCCTAGATTTTTTTATTTGATGAAGAAAAAAGGCAGAAGGTTCTACTCCAACTTCTCGAGATAGACAAGGAATGGTTCATATACCCTATCAAACTAACGGGCTCCTAGGAGTATGCTGAGGGCCAATCCAATCTTGTCCTTAAAAATCATTACTTTAATTAGACTGGTAGGAATATTCAACGTATTTTCTTTCTCTATTTGTTGTTTTCCCATTCCAGGGCTAACTCATTTTTCTTCTCCAAGTGTCAAGGACAGGAATCCTGCCTCGCTCCTATGCTAGAATTTATCCTAATGGATTGAGAGTTCAGGGAAAAGCTCACTTCCCTATCGCCGACCCTTCCTCTCACCACCCTTCCAAAGTTGGGGGAAAGATCTTCTCATCCTCGTCCGTAAACCATTATCTTTTCCTCCATCACATCATCATATTTTTCCCTTGGGGGCTCTTACTCAGAGTCCGAGGAAGAGATAGCATCCCAACTAATTACCCGGAAACCCTCTGCTCGCAAGCGCCCTACCCCCGACGTTTCCCCTACCCCTATTTCTGTCGTGCCTCCTACTTACCCTTCACCTCATAATTGACAACCACATGTTTTCCCATCTACCTCTAATCTTCTTTTTTCCTTTATTTTATCCTCATAATCCACAAAAAATTCATTGTCTTAGTCATCTCTCTCCCCACATTCTCTATTCCATCATTTTATCTTTCTTTTCTTCTTACCTAAACCCCCAACAACCATCTCCATCTTTTGTTTTTCCTTTTTTCTTTTTTTCTTTTTTCTTCCTATTTATCACATCCATTTCAACAACCGTCATCAATCCTTGATACAATTTTCTCTTCCCCATCTCTCAACCTCATTGTCCATTATTTCTTTCATGTCACTAGCCAAGTAAAAAAGGAAGAGGAGAGTAGATAATAAAAAATAAAGAACACAACAGAGCAGCCCTTAACCCTTCTCTCTTGGTCTTTCTAATTGCATTCTAATTGCATAAGTTGTACGTGGGTTATTCTTGCTAAGATATATTTCTTCATTTCTTTGTTGATTTTACCAATTGAAGACCATTGAAGGGAACTTCATTTATGTTAGATATCTTATCATACGAAGAGAATAACTCAAAGGTACATGACCTTCTTTATTTCTTATCCAAAAAAAAAAATTACCTTATTAACTAGTAAGATCTCAGGCCTACCAAGGGTTGTTGAACTCATCTTGTGACATACTGAAAGCATGAACCATTGCTATAGGATATAGAGGAAAAAGTTTCAAAAACATTATAAAAAAAAACTTTTTTTTTATTATTATAATTTTTTAGGCATTCAACGACTGTCCATTTTTCAATATCTCCAAAGGGGACCTTTAGTAAGAATTAAAACCTTAGTAAGTTAATATGGGAATGTTGAGTTTAACCATCCTTAGCAAGATTCTAAAATCACACTAAGTGGGTAAGGAAAGGTTTTTTTTCTTTCTTCTTTTATGTTATTTTATGCTATACTGTAAGGAATTTTGGAAATGCAAGAATCTAAGTCAGACGTTTTTTTGGTAATAAGCAATGCCTTGATTAAGCATGATTTGAGTCGGAAATTAACATGGTTTGAACCTTACTTTTCATAAAAAATTTGGATGAGTTTGCAAATCATTTCTTAAGGACTTGATTTTGTAGGGGGAAAATTTTAAAATGGTTTAAGGTACGGACTTTACTCATTTTTTTGTTTGTACCGTGTTAACCCATATTTTGACTTGAGGTCGATTTGGACATTATTTTGGAAAATTAAGCTAGGTCGGTGTTTAAATCAGATTTGAGAATTATGGTAGTATCGAGTTAATTTGATGATGCAAAATTGACTGTCGACTTGACTCTCTGATTTAAGGAATGATCTTAACATGCGATTTTTCATTATCAATAAGTCAACTCATCCTTGAAAGAGTTAAAGATTTCAATTTGAAGCTTAATCCAACATGTTGTTCAAAATTTCAACAATTTGATCTATCTTAAGGCACATTGTTATGGATCATTTACATGTGATTTTAAGATTTTCATATTTTGTTATATTGTACACATGATGGTATTGTATGCCAATGGGATTATTAATTGGATCAATCATATTCAAGTTAGATATAAATAGATCAAAGGTTTTAACTCATTCACTAAGCAAGTTATTGAAAATAGCGTTGGAGCATGTACCGGAGGTTCTCGAACTAGTAGTGGGCCCAATACCTATTATCTATTTAAATCTGACAAGATGTACTATACATAAGCTTTTAAAAAGTGAAATAAAAATAAAAATAGAATAAAATTCATGTGAATCGAAAAATCAAGTGAAGTTAAGTAAAAAAGTGTAAATGGGTGAGTCAAAGGTGTTTAACACCTTCCCTGAATCACAATTGAACCTCCGAACTCGAATGTCTGATTTGCAAATTATTCTCATGGACTCAACTTATTAGTAAAATTATTTTTAATTCAAAAATCAAATCAGATGGCCATTCACATCCAATTAACTCAATGAATGATGACAACTCCAAATCACTTGATCAATCATTTCCATCTTGAAAATCCAGTCACTACAATTTCAATAAAGGTTATTGTGGCTAGCTATGTCTTGCCTATCCTCAACTAGTGTTGTTTTTAGACGATATTTTTCTCTTGACACAAACAATCTGACTTCTAGCATTTCTCATTTGTAGAGGTTTCAAGTCCCCATAAAATGCCAAAATGTAAAGGATGGATATGGTAAGGTTACAAGTATGGTATTCCCTTCTTTTATATAATGCTAGGGCAACAATATGATGCCACGTGTTATCCAATAGATATGGCCATGTCGCCCAAGGGTATTTCTACACTTTCTCCAAAGATGCTTCTCTACGCTACCTTCTACCTCTGGTAATTCTACATTCTCCAACCATCATGAGCCATTTCCGCACACTTATAGACTTGTAGACTACATGTCAGTGTCACTTGTCCCACAGAAATTGCACCATCAACTTATTTAAACATTCATAAATTAACATATTTTTATTTGAGTTGACTAACGAGCTTTCAAACTGATTTAATGGACATTAAAGTCAGATATTAAAACAATATTTAAATATTTAACCAAACATGTTTGAAGGCCGAAATATTTTAGAGTTTGCATTGGTTTACCTACACGTCAAAAATCGATCTAATGATGATTATCATCATCTCCATAATTATCATCATCATCTAAGAAGATTAAAGATGATTAGTTTGAGAAAAAAAAAACTAAAACCTTTGGATTATTTCGATAATTTTTTATTAATCTATTAAAGATGACCAATGTCAAGTCGCACATCTATTTTTGAATACGGGGTATCTCAAATACTCACCAAAATGTGGACAGGTCATTTTTCTATGAAATCACTTTCTAAAGTTGTAAAAAGGGTATTTCAGATATTATTCTTTAGATTTTTTTAAAAAAAAAATTATTAATAAAATAATATTTTATTTAGTGGATTGTAAATGGATATACCGTACTTAATCTCAATAAAACCTTCACGGTCACTGTCCCAACAGATTAAGCAAATTTTAGTAGGGGAAAAGTGGTATTATAGTATACTGCACATGGGATACACGTGAGTGAAAATGGAAAATGTGAATTATGGGATAGAACCCCCATTTACTCTCTTATCTACCTTTCTTCAAATCCACCCCCTCTCTACTTGTCTTCATAATTATACGTTTTTTTTTTTAACCCTAAACTTACAAGCATAGGAAGATTTTTAGCCTTACTAATGGTTGTTTTGCTCAAATGGAATACCACATCAGAAATCCAAAACCATAGGTTTATGTGTTTCATCCAAAAAATCAGATAAAAGAATTAAAATTAAAAACAATTCTTTTAAATTAGATTTAAGGTTTTTAAAATGGATGGCTACCGAACTTCCACATAACTCCCAAACTTCAAAATGAAATTTAACTGTGAAAAATAATTTTTATTTTTGTTTAGGTGGAGGTTTCGCCTACAAATATATAAGTGAGATGAATTGTATTCTTAGATTTAGATAATGCAAATGGTTGTCCTTAAATATATTAGGATTTAATCTGGGTCCTTGTGTTCTATGTTGGGATATGCCTAACCCCTATATAATTACTATCCCCAAAAATATAAATAGGCAGATAAAAACTACTTATTTTCCCAAAAACCATTTCTTCAATTTCCAAGACCCTTTTGTTTTTTTAACCTGTTGAACCCATTCAAGTTTTTCTTGCCAAATTATAATATTGGGATATGTCGAGCATGACTTTATAAAAAAATAACACTCCAACTCTTAGGATGATGAAAGAATCAGGTATCAAGGCAAATGCAATTACCCTTTTATGTTGGGTTGGGATTTGTTGACTCCTAAGAATGACTTGTGAAAAAAACAAATCATCCCAACCCTTTAAACATAAAATCCAATGGTTGAGATTTATAAGCATCTTGATAACACAAATCTCGGAAATAATTATCTCGAGACTAAATCTCAATCATTGGAGTTTGCATTTAAAAATTTCGGACCATTTGTTTTTTTACGAGTCGTTCTTAAGAGTCAAGGGATCCTAACCTTTTATGTTTTTATTTATTTATTGTTTTCTTGTAGTCATTGAGACGTAGTGGAGCTTGGATTTTAGAGAAATTAGATTATTGAGGGAGATTAATGTACCACAAGATGTTTTGGAAATAGAAAAAAACTCGGCATGAGAGATGTGGTAGAGACTAAAATAGAAATAGAACAGTTCGTGGAAGAGAGAATCTCTCTTTTGTAGATTTTATTTTCTCTGGCCCTTTCGTCTTTCTCCAAATTACATCATGCATGCTCCTTTAGTAAAAAAATTTCAAAATAATTCCTTCTCCAGGCTTTATTCACACAATGGGCCTTGAATACCTATAAAATAGAAATTAAATCAATTAGACCCATTTAATAATATTAATTGTAAATACTAAGCTTAAATTAGAAAAAATGATCATCTTTTTATGGACTTGTCATACCTCATTCACTCTCTTTCTTATGTACCTTTTCTTCAAATCCACCTTCTTTATTTCTCTTCATAATTATTTTTTATGTTAGACTTGAAAACCCATATTAGATTTAGGAAATTTTTTTTCACCATGAATTATAATTTTAAAACTTGAAATCTCACATATGCTAGAAGTCAAATTGGCACTCGATGTATAAGAAAACTTACCCACCCTCACTCTCATTCAATCTCTACTTCTAAGTTGAAAAAAATGAGTAATTTTTTCCCCAAAGCCCATTGCCTTCAACTTCTAAGTCAATCTTTTCAATGTATTGAACCCTCTCAAGTTTCCCTTACCAAATGATCACTAATTCCTTGCAATAATATTGGGCTATGACATAATTTTACAAAAATAGCACTCCAACTATTTGAGATGATGAAAGAATCATGTATCAAGGCTAATGCAATTACCCTTTTTATAGTCTTGTTTGCTTGTAGTCATGGAGACATGGCGGAGCTTGAAATTACTAGCTTTGACAAGATGGTGACCTAGAGGGGGGGTGAATAGGACTAATTTAAAAATCTACTGAATGTGTATGTTGGGATGTGAATAAATTTTAATGTCAGGGAGCATCCACAAAAACATTCATGTAGCAAGATATTCATGCGAGATATGATCAGTCATGATATGCATTCAAATTGGCATAAAGATAAGAGAATCTGAGACACAGTAGAATACACACGATTTATAGTGGTTCAGCACCCGTGCCTACATCCACTCCCAAGAGAACCCAAATTGGTGGTTCTTTGGTATCCACTAATACAGAGGTTTTTGGTTCACCTTAAACCGCACACAGAATTTTTTCCGGGATGATTCTACAACCCTACAATTGAATGGACCACATCCACTCAAAGTCCTTGAGTTTTTACTTAGGAAACTCAGTAACCTTTGTCACTCAACATGAGTCCGCAACTCAATCAAGTGCTTGATTTTGAAGAAGAAATCAAGTGAACTATTACAAGTGTATTTTCAGAATTTAAGATACAAACAATCAAACTCACAGTAATGGCGATGGTAGTGAGTGTGTTGTTCTTCAGTTCTCCGTTACTCCCTTCAACAATGGCTTCTTGTCTCGCTCGATGTTAGACTGCAACTCTCGAAGGGTGGAGTAAGTAGAGCTTGATCAACTAAGACGTGATAGTTTGGTATGCATGATTTTGATTACCCTTCACGACTCTTCTTCCTTTGTTAAGCCTTTTAAAGTATGCTTATTTGCTTGGGCTGAACTTCGGAGTTATTGATCAAACCAAGAAGAGACCAAATGCTTTTCTTTTATAGGCAGAGCTCTTAACGGCTTTCTGTCGGTGGCACCTGAATTCCAACGGTGGCACCGACCAATTATAACGGTCGAAAATCTTACCGTTTCGCGTTTTCGGTAGCACTGACGGTGGAGCCTCCAAGCTTCATCGGTGGGACCGATGAGAAATCTTACGGTGGAACCGCTAGGAGCATGATTCTGCCACCGAATGAAAAATCCTTCATTAGATCTGGCGGTGGATGACGGTGGGACCGATAAAGTGTTATTCGGTGGAACCGATGCCTAAAATGTCGGTGGGACCGGTAGGATTGTTCTTCTGCCACCGATAGGAGGTATCCCATGTTAATTTGTCGGTGGCTAACGGTGGAACCGTCAAGTCTTCAACGGTGGGACCGATGAATATTCTATCGGTGGGACCGACATATTAGAGCTTCTGCCACCGATAGAAGGTATCCCAAAATATTCGGTCGGTGGCTGGCGGTGGATCCTTTACTCCTGCCGACATCTTCTGATCTCCTTGAGATATACCTGTTCTGATACTCCACGGGAGATGATGCCCCTTGACCTCGATTGGTTTTGATATATTTTGGATTTGTCGTTGAATTATGAGCGCACAACTAGTTACATCATGACATCATACGACTATCCTTGTAATTTGACAAAACATGGTACTAACAGAGCTTGGATCAGTGAAAAGCTCAGTTCATAAGTTCTTTTCACTAGACCGATAACACTCACAAAAAGATTAGATATATGCCAAATTAGGTGGGTTGAGGGAGAAAATGAAAGCTAAGGCTATGTGTAAACACCCCAATTCGCACAAGTCCATACGAAAAAATTCTAAATTTTCAAGATTCTCAAATTTAATTTCAAATAAAAGCCTAAGGACCTTTAATGAGCCCACGATCGACAATAATTGTCTCATGGCATTCTCTCTCTTGTATACATATATACATGCATCATTTTATATTGTCTTGCACTAATTTCTACAAGAAAATATTTGACGGATAAAGACCCTTAGAGATATTAACCTGAATATCCATACTTCCTACTATCCTAGACAGGATGCTTAGGTTGGAGTTAGAGTTTAGGTTAACCCAAACATTCCTAGTTATATCAGAGGTTAGTTATCACTCTAGAAAACCAAACCTCAAGAGTTTCTGATTCAAAATTAAATTTACAAAAAAAATTAATTGAAATCGAAGATTTGCTAAGAAGATAAATAGTAATAGTGGCTCTATACCAAATATTACACCTAAATGATTGATATATCTATATTGACCAATACTTTTTAATATAATTTTTTGGCTTTAATTATTATACTTCAGAAATGTCTGAATTTTGTGGTTCTATTCACTGCAAACCCTCACGAGTCAAATTCGTCCACTAGACGTTTAAGGGATTGATGCATTTGCTAGAAAGGCCTACGAAAGTAGCATCTTTTTGCTTACCTATCGCTTACTTATTACATTTATTTTAGGGACTAGCAAAGTTTAGGTTTGGGGGTGTGATCGGTGCCCTAAACTCATGATTTTAATACATATTTTTGAGGCACTTATCAAAGTCTTTGCCTTAGTTTTGAACACATAACACGATGAACAATTAGTACCGTTGCACGGGATAAGTATACAATTTCAATTCAAAAAAAGGAAATGTCGATCAAAATTTTGTTTTATTGAAAAAGAAATTTCAGAAACAAAATTCAACTTTCTATTTACAATCAGTGGGTAATCCTAAGTTTGTTGGTTCAAACAGAGAGATCAACTGATTGTTTCAACCACGTTGCGGTGAAACAGTGTAGTTGAGGGCTCTAGATTTTTTTGAAAACTAGAGGATTGTAATCACAAACTTAGTTTATAATTGTTTCTACTCTAAGTGGATCCATGTCTCCAATGGATTTTCTGTCCGATTAAAATCTTATTTTCTAGCATTTTCTAATTTATGTTTTTGATCTTCAAGGACAACAAACAATTTTTAATCTTGGTTCGATTCTTTTCTAATTTGAATTAGAGTTATACCCTTATCCTTTTGGTTTGACCCTTGCCCTTTGAGTAAGGTAAAAAAAAATTGTTCGAAAGGAGCCTTACGACATCAACATTTTTCAGCAGTAGCATAGACAAACAATAACTCTTATAAGGACTTTGTAATTTTGTTTGTCAAATTCTTGTATTTTAGTTGACACTATACTTCAGTGATAACAAAAATCATCTTCTCAAGTGATATCCAAACTTTACTATTATTATGGTTTTCATTTCAATATCACATGACTTCCTCCATACCCATGCATTAGGCGTTGGAATATTGAAGCCAATATCCAATTTAGGTTTGGGGTGTAGGTGTTGAGACATGTTTTTTATTTGTTTTGATTTTCAAAAATATAAAAATTAAAAAAAAATTTGAGGTATATTAGCATTTTGGTGTTTGTTCTCAAAGAGAATCGTAGTAAGTATTTTTAGGCACTTCATTAAAAAAAACAAAAATCAATTTTAGGTAATGAACCTTGAATGTGAGCCAACTCATTATTTTTCTGTTAGCAAACCTTAGAGAGAAATTGAACATCTAAAAGTTCACTACACATTTGATTAGTTACTAAGAGTCTAGGTTGATTAAAGTAAAGTGAAACATTTTTTACCTATAATATTAAGGAAATTGGCTCTAATGAACTTTGACTTCCTTGTTTATTAGTTGGCTGGTTTAGAAGAAAAATAAAAATATAGTTTTATATGTCTTGGACAACAAACATCGGATTAGACTGGGCACCTTAAAATGGGCTACCTGCTAAAAAAAAGATAGGAAGTGAATAAAAATGAAGTGAAGATACCTAAAAAAGCTAAGGTCAAGAGAAAGAAAAAGTCAAAAAGACCAAAATATGTCAACGTTTCAATAGGGTGCAAGCCGTCTAGAGTAAAAAATGTGAGTAAACTGGATCTTCATAGATAAAGCTCTTAGAGGTATTAAAGTGCTTCTTACTACCCTAGATAGGATGTTAAGTTTCGAATTCAATCTTAGGTCAACCCAACCACTCCTAGTGAATTGAGCTAAGTTTTTCTCTTTGAAACTAAACCTCAAGGTACCTAGTCAAACTCTTACATGTACTTAAGGTCAAATTATCTCTAGAAATCTTTTAAAAGAATGATAGTGAGTTGGGCTCTATTACAATGCTATGTTACTGATTTTCTAACAATCCATAGTAAATCTAATGCCTTTGAATAACACTATGCCAATATTTGTTAAGCATACAACACTATGTTGAATTTTGTGGATATATTTTTTACAAATCTTCACAAGTCAAACTCGACTACTAAGAATAACCTAGGGATTTAAGGGCTTGTTGCATTCGCTAAATTCAATCGAGTAGCCTGGAAAAGTGGCACTGCTTTTATTTTCATATTTTGCTCGAGACTAAAAACTTAAGTTTGGGGGTTGATCAGTGCTTAAAACCTAATCTTTGAGGCTCGATTAACTATCCACTTAGTGAGTCTTCTAACCTAATTTCTCGAATTCAACATAATGTCAAGCATTGCCATCATTTTATCACTTTACATACATCATCATGCTAATTATAGATAAAACACTATTTTTTGATAACTCTAAAGGTATGCCTTCATTTTTGTTAGAGTTTCAAAATCAACGAAGAATAGTGGAAGTGGTAGTAAAATACGAATCCAAGCTCATTCTAAGAACAAAGCATAGTCCAAGATATTTGATGGTCCCAAATCCACAGAACAACTCAAAGATTAACAAAAATAAGTTTCCTTTGACTTCTAGTCTTCCGTGTCATTCCATTTCAATTATAACATTGGATCCACTTATCGGATTAAGATGAGGTCGGATGCGTTGCAAAATTGATTAAAATGAGAACAAAGTAATAACTCACGAGTAAGGCCCAATTTAGACTTTTTATTGGTCAAAATACACGGCCAAGGAAAATCTAAATTCTTTCATAAAAGGAACTTAGGTCATTAGTTTTAGAGTCATCTCTTTCTTTCACCTTTTCCTATGGTTAGGGTTTTAGTTTATTTTCTTTAATTTTCTATACTTGGAGAATGATTGAATAGGTGTACCAAGACTTAGGAAAATTAATAAAAGGGAAATTCTTCTATCTTTCTATCTTTATTATCTTGTAATGATATTTGGCTAACTTCCTCCCTCTATGGAGGTTGAGAAAGCCAAGAACAACTTCAATCTATGATTTAATTCTTTATTTTCAATTCTTTAATGTTTAACAAGTTAATTCCTAATTATTTTTA
This sequence comes from Akebia trifoliata, assembly GCF_017979445.1. Classification (NCBI taxonomy): domain Eukaryota; kingdom Viridiplantae; phylum Streptophyta; class Magnoliopsida; order Ranunculales; family Lardizabalaceae; genus Akebia; species Akebia trifoliata. The sequence continues at coordinate 61,988 of NW_028237000.1, forward strand.
GTGTATATCTTTTTATCTCCCATACTCGGTGTGATCACTCATCATTGGGTTAAATCTCCTTGTGGAGGATGCTCACTATGACAAAGGATCATTGAGAGATAACAAATAAGAAGGGAACAAAACCTTGACCTAGATGAATACTAGCCAACCCTTGGATCTTTTTGTTATATCTTCTAAATCAAGATCATTCACTTGATCCTGATTTGAGTAAAATAAACTAACTTGAAATTAAGGAATTAGATTTTAATTGAATCCTTGTATCTTGGTGGAAGTAGTTTCCCTGGACTTCGTTACTTTGCATCTTTCTTATTTTAATTTAGTTATTGATTACACATCTTTCTATAAATAGTTTTAACCCTTTTTCTCTTCATTTTCTTTATAATGATTAATTGTTCCCCCATTCTTTGTGAGTTGACCCTTACTTGTCATCTCAAAAGTAAGGTTATTTTTATTTGTTTTTTATTCAACAACACACATAAATACACAATGAACAATGCAAATGGAATGCTTCCACTAGTTAGAATTTTCATGTTTGCTTAGGATTGAAAGTAACATTCCATGAGGAGAGCACTTATTTGATTTTAGCATTTTGATGATGATCGATGTATGCTTAAATGAAAATGTGCTTAAGGTTCAGATTAAATTTTGTAGGTGAAGTTTTGAGAGAGATTCCATGAATAGTAATGCCCTCTTGAAACCTTTACCACTTTTCATGCGTAAGATATATGTATGCATGAGATGGCTTATGAATCAAAATGAGTGTGTGTGAGTGTATGCATGCAAAATGTTCCCAAAGGAACTTATTATGTACTTAAAAATGTGAGGGATACCTCATGAGGGGGTATACTCTCCTCAACCTTATTTTGTCATTAATGATATCTTGATCACATGGATTATATTGTTAAATGTTTCTAACTACATGATGCATGCAAAGGCTTCAAAGAAGCTTATTATGAACTCAAAGATGTGGGGATCACCTCATAGAGGATATACCCCCTAATTTCATCTTATCATTGCAAATGCTTATACGACATGCTAGGGTTCCAAAAAGGTCCTAGAGGATCCTATTCACCCTTTCTTCCGATTCTCAATCTGTCATATTTTTTGGGTGGGTTTACCAAGATACTAGGTGAGATAGGGGCTTGGATTTATTTAGGATCTAATGTAAGAAAAAAAAAATTTGATAGAGATAGAAGTGTGAAAGGGATGGAATTAAAATAAGACTACATCAAACAATGTTCCTAATTTGGTCTTTTTCTTCTTCTTAGGTCTTCAAGAATTGACTTCAAAGGGGGTTTGAGATGAAGGTTAGATGGAGTTTTTGGAGGCTCTTAAGAAGAGAATTTGACAACATTTTGGAAGGGAGAGAGTTTTTTTTTTTTTTTTTTTGTCTTAGGAACCTCTTATATTTATAGGCTTTTGGAGACCCTTGGGAATATGATAATCCATACATGACAAGTTTAAACTAATTGTAAGAAAGTCATAGTTATTGACTTTGGTTGGCCTTCATCAAAGAGGTCTTGATGGTTGTTTGAACCTTAATGAGTCTTACAAATCAAGATGATCAAAGGTTAAGAGTATAGATTACTCTCAAGGTCTCCAAAGAATTCTTTGATGGATTGAATTTTCCATATCTTTAAGAAAATGTTGAATTTTAAGAAAAACCTTAATGATAGCTTGCAATTATCCAAACTTGAATAGTCTTAAGGGTCAATTACTCTCCCACGTGTCTTAACAACTTAGGGTTATGAGGGTAATTGCTCCTTAAGTTCTAGAGAATTCTTTTGATGGGCAAAATTCTCTTAAACCTTTGAACTTAGTCAAATTACCTTGAAAGCTTTGACAGTTGTATTGAAATTTCCACAAGATGAGGGTTTCAACCCTTTTTTATATCTTAAGTACTTAAAGCTATAGACGTAATTGACATTTGAGAAGGCCAAAGCAAAATTACCTTTTTAGGAAGTCAATATTTTACTAAAATCTTGATAAAATCGTTCATGAAATAATTAGAGGATGGTTAGAGAAGAGAATTCACTCTCTTTCTTTTGAGATAAAGGGTAACAAGATGATTAGGAGGGTTATGGTGTTAAAACACCTTAATAAAAATTTATAACACATGGGACTAGGATCCTCATTTTAACAAAAAAATGTGATCCTTCCCCCAATGTAAAGATTTGTGAAAAAAGGCATTGGTCCTTGCTCAAGGGATGGACAAGGCAATACTTGGCCTTACCCTTGCCTCAGGAATATACCAAGTATTTTCTAGCCTGGTTCATACCTCTGGCAAAGACTAGGTGAGTTTTGGAGTCTTTTGACTTTGGAATCTTGAATTGGTCTACTCTTTGGGGGAGGGGGGGTGTTTGATGGATTTGGGGGCCAATTCTCCATCTTGTAGGTTTTTTGTGTTCTCTCGGGTTTTTTGGGTCGACTTGTCAGATGTTCTTGGACTGTATTTCATCTCACCATTAGATTAGGTCCAAAAATCCGGGACGTAAGAAAATATGTACTACGAGATGTAGAATGAGAGGTATAAACATTGGGAGAAATCATTCTTGTGAATCATAATAGATAATCATAATGTCTTAAATCTAAGAACTATGCAAAGAAAATTAAACACTAATAGAATGAAGGATTCAAAAAAGAAAATATTAGAAGGATCCTGACAATAGTTGTTTAAAAAACATTCTCATCTTCAACCACAATCTGATTTTACTTCTTCTCAGTCAATCCCAACCATGGGTAATATTAATCACTTCATCTTACTGAAGTTAAATCACACTAATTATCTCCTATGGCGGGCACAATTTCTTCCCATTCTTCGACTTTACGATCTCGTGGGAATTATTAATGGTGAAACACCCTTACTGAAGGTGTACTCATTCAAGTTGTTGGGCTTACTACTACCAAAGATGTTTGGCTAAGCCTTGAACAAATGTTCTCATCTCAATCTAGAGTGCGAGTTATGCAACTATGAATCCAATTGCAAACTTTGAAAAAGAATTCCATGTTTATGGTAGACTATTTACACAAAGCAAAGGGACTTGCTGATAGCCTATCTGCTGCTGGACAACAATTACCTGAAGATGATTTTATTCTATATATTCTTGCTGGCCTCGGTCACAAATACAAATCCTTTGTTACAACAATGACTACCCGAGCTAACTCATTAAGTATTGATCTTTTGTATGACCTACTCTCTAATCAAGAAACCCGCATTGAACAACAATATTCAAACATTTTGGATTTATCCCTTCTCTGTGCCAATGTGGCAGTCCTCTCTAATAACAATGGTGATGGTAGTAATCATGCTCAATCCCAACATCAATCTAATCGATGTGGCCGAATTGGACATCGAGGGCAGCATTTTCTTTCACATCACATTAATGGCAAATCTGGGCCTCCTCATTTCTATGACAATCGATCCAATACTAATCACTTCCAAGATAATCCTCCTTCTCGCAATTGCACGGTGTGTCAACTTTTTCAACACCTTGGTCATTCTGCAATAATCTGTTATCGCAGGTTTGATCATGCCTATCAAGGAGATAACATGTCTGCCTTTACTGTTATGATTGGTCAGTCATCTACTCTGATTGATCCAAATTGGTATCCTGACTTTGGGGCAACTAATCACATTACATCTGACCTGAACAATCTTACTATTGATTACAATGGTCCTGATCAGGTTCGAGTTGGAAATGGTGCAGGTTTGTCTATAAATCATATTGGTTCTTCCATACTATCTTCCACCAATGGAAATTTTAAATTACTTGATATTCTCCATAGTCCTCACATTATCAAAAATATGCTCTCTGTTAGTTGTTTTACTATAGATAATGATGTCTCAATTGAATTTAATGCATCTGGTTGTGTGATTAAGGATCATCAATCATGGAAACCTCTTCTCAAAGGTTGGATAAAGGATGGGTTGTACCAATTTCTTGTTCCATCAAGATTTCTATCATCTTTTACTTCTGCTCTCTTTGGTGAAAGGGTTTCTGCTGATCTTTGACATCAATGACTCGATCATCCAGTTTCTCGTACAGTTCAACAAGTTGTCTCTAATAATAAATTACCAGCCTCGAATAAGTTATTTGAGTTTTGCTCTGCTTGTCAACTTGGCAAAAGCCATCGTCTTTCTTTTCAGCAATCTCTTTCTACAACTAATCAACCATTAGAGTTGATTCATTAAGATGTATGGGGCCCTGCCCCAGTTGTTTCTATCAATGGATATTGGTATTTTGTCCATTTTTTGGATGACTTTTCTAAATTTACTTGGATTTTTCCATTATCTTACAAGTCGGATGTTTTTCTTCACTTCAAAAAGCATATGGAAAATTTCTTTAATAACAAAATGAAGGCTTTTTAGTTTGATTGGGGTGGCGAATATCGCAAACTTCAGAAAAATTTACTTGACCATGGCATCCAACATCGCCTATCATGTCCTCACACCCATGAACAAAATGGTTTTGTTGAACGGAAACATTGACATATTGTTGATACCGGTTTAACCATGCTTGCTCGTGCATCTGTCCCACTTTGTTACTAGGATGAGGCATTTCAAATAGCCGTTTACTTGATTAATCGGTTGCCCACACCAATACTTGGTGACTACAGTCCTTTTTAGAAGTTATTTGGCCATACTCCTGATTATACTCTTTTGAGAGTTTTTGGTTGTATTTGCTTCCCTTATCTTCAGCCTTACAATGCACATAAACTAGCCTTTTGTTTTGCCAAATGCATTTTCTCAGGCTATAGTTCCTTTCATAAAGGATACAAATGCATGGATATGAAAACGGTCCATCTTTGCATTTCCCGTCATGTTATCTTTAATGAACTTGGATTCCTATTTACTTCTATTACTTCCATTTCTTTGTCAAAGAGAGATTTGAATTTTTCTTTGTTGCCTTCTGATTTGCTCTCTACCAAATCTCCCTCTTGGCATAATTTTCCACAACCAACAGATCCATCCTCTCATCCTTCACATACCTCTTCTGATTCCTTGGGCCAAACGATTTTAGATCCCCTTGAAAATCCGGACACATCCCATCAAATAGATACTCAGCCAACCACGATTTCTAATATTGTTGAGATCCCTCATACTAGGGATGATCACTCTCATCCCCTGATCACTTGTGTACCAGCTAGAACAAGAAAGCCCCGACATCTTTCCACCAACCATCATCACATGATTACTCGTTCAAAAATTGGGATAAGCAAGCCCAAAGTGTAGACAGCAACTCGACATCTTCTACCACATGTTTTTCTCACTACTGTCACTGAGCCAACCTGTTATACTCAGGCTCAATTGGATCCTAAATGGCATTCAAATGTTTGACGAGCATGCATATTGTCCTTTGCAAGTGGGTATTCAAACTTAAACACAGCTCCGATGGAAGCATTGATCGCTACAAAGCCCATTTGGATGCTAAAGGGTATACACAACAACATGGCTCAGATTACGATGAAACATTTATCCATGTTATCAAATCTGTTACTATCAGGTTAGTTCTTTTTATTGCAGTCTCCAATGGTTAGTCAGTTCGTCAGTTGGACGTGTCAAATGCCTTCCTACATGGCCACTTTGAAGAAGTCGTTTATATGAGCTACCCTCCTGGCTTTGTTGACTCACGTTTTCCTTCTCATGTATGTCAACTTAACAAAGCTCTTTACAGCCTTAAACAAGCTTCACAACCTTGGTATATCAGATTGAGCCCTTTTATTATAGAATTGGGTTTTATTAACTCTCGTTCAAATAAATCACTTTTTTTTTTATCAAGATTCTTCTTGAGTTGCATATATTTTGATTTATGTTGATGATATTATTGTTACAAGCAATGATGATGACTACATTGCTTTCCTTACTCGTCATTTGGGAACGAAATTTGCATTAAAAGACTTGGGCCATCTTCATTATTTTCTAGGCATTTTTGTTTCTTCTACCTATGATAGAATGTTTTTGAATCAATTTCAATATATTTGAACCTTCTTACTTAGACTAATATTGAAGGGGCCAAACCTTGCACTACTCTTATGGCTACTAGATCTCAACTTTCTCATTTTCAAGGGATACCTTTAACGGATCCTACCACACATAGAAGAACAGTTGGAGCTTTTCAATATTTATCCTTTACTCAACCTAATATTTCTTTTGTCATTAATAAGGTTTGTCAATTTATGCACTCTCCTACTGACATTCATTGGCTAGCAGCCAAATGAATTCAACGATGTCTCAAACATACTATAACGTATGGATTATGACTTCGCAAGTCCTCTTCTTTAGTTTTTTAATGTTTCTTTGATGCTGATTGGGTCAGTTGCCCTGATGATACACGTTCCACAAGTGGTTTTTCCTTATTTCTTGGTCCAAATCTTATTTCGTGGGGGTCCTCGAACGAACAGTCGCTCGCTCAAGTACAGAATCTGAATACAAAGGGTTTGCAAATGCAATTGCATAAATTATTTAGGCATAATCGTTGTTTAAAGAACTTGAGATCTTTCTTTCTTCTTCAATCCATCTTATGGTGTGACAACCTAAGTGCCACATACCTTACTGCCAATCCTATTTTCCATGTGAGAACAAAGTATGTGGAAATGGACTTTTACTTCGTCAAAGATAAGGTGCCTTGACGAGATTTGGATGTTCGGTTCATTTCATCTATTGATCAAGTCATTGACATTTTTACCAAACTGCTACCTTCTTGTCAGTTTCTTTCTTTTAGGTCCAAGTTAAAGGTAGTGGACCATCCATTTCGCTTGAGGGGGAGTATTAAGAATAATGACCCTTCTAGAATCATGGACAAGTATCTCAATCACCAGATGTGATTATGTGCATCAAGCTCTACTCTAAATAAAACCATATTTTATTGTAACAAACTCCTCATTGCATGTAATTTACATTGTAACTTATCTATATCTTAATCATAGTAAATAAGGTGGTTAAGATACTTCTGTAAACATCCTCATCTATAAAAAGGAAGAGTTGAAGACTCCTCACGATCATCAAAGTGAGCTTCTACCATTTTTTTCTACAAAAGCTAAAATATTTAAACATGGTCTAAGTTGCATTTAAATGTGTTTAATTAATTAATTAATTTATTTAAGTCTTCGACAATTGATTTAAGAAAGAGAAAAGAAGAAATAAAAAGAGGGAAAAAGGCAAGAGAGGACTAAACAATCATCAAAATATTTAAAAAACATGAAAAATTCAAACTATGATATTAAATGAAAAAGTTATTGATAAATTAGATTGCAATGTATTTTTTATATTCAAATAGTTATAAGAAGAATGCTAACATCCAAGATCTCATAGATTCTGCATCACATTCACTTTTCAATAATACCCATACTCATTTTATCTTTTAGTGAAAAACGTCAAGAGTATGTTGATTTTTCACATAATAAATATATTAAAATCTTGACTACAAAAAAATATATTTTAATCTAAAGACTAAAATGCCCTTAACATTTATTATATAAAAGATAAGCATATTTTATATAAACAAACATTTTTTATGGGTAAGCTGGACTTGAACCCATTACCTCAAAATTGTTTTTGTAATGTGTCAAACCAATTGAGTTATGAGTCTAAACCAATAAACAAACATTTATTATATAAAATACCAATGTACCCTTGTTTTTTTCACTAAAATAAATGAGTAGAGAATTATTAGAAAGTGAATGTGGTGGAGGATGCTAACATCCTTATGAGGTCTTGGACATTAAGATTCCCCCAAATATAAATATTTGTTTTATAGAATAAGGTGAATTAGAAGACTATTAGTTATAAGATATATTTTTATTTGGATAATAAATATTTAAACTATAAAAAATCAATAAAAATAGAAAAAATCAATTGTTCGAAGCAAATTTTACTATCTTGGCCAAGATTTGCAAAATATCGCCCTCATCATTTCGATTGTATAACGAGACAGTGTCTGAGATGATTCATATGGAATATCTTACTCATTGGGTGCAATGAGTAAAGTTAGAGTGTCGATAAAAATTCTCTTTTTATATCTTTATAAATTAAAATAAGAGATATTTCCCAAAACATGCTCAACTAATGACAAAATTCTGGTTTTAATACACTATTCATTTTAATTCTCAAAACAAGTTTTTCTAGTAAATTCGTCACTTTTATAATTGTAGATACGTGGTTTTCGTCGTTAGGATGATCACATATACTACGATTTGGAGTCGCCACCATTCTAATTGTAAATGGGTGTGAATGGCCACCCGGTGTGTACTTTTCGAAAAATTACCATTTTTTGGCGTTAGTGACTCGCAACGGATAGGGAACTAATCCAACCTAGAGGTTC
>NW_028237001.1:0-69984 GCF_017979445.1 Akebia trifoliata
TCCGCATCAAGATTCTCTTGCTGGGGTGCTGATGTAGATGACATTATACCAGATTTAGGCGATGACATCCGGTCACCAATAACATATGTGCCTCCAAAGATGAAATCCAATTGCTTCGCAAACTTCAGAGACTTCGTTCGAAATATTGCATCTTTTGGATGATGCTTTAAAAAATAAAAATCCTAAATTATATATAAAAGAAAAAATTAACAAAAAAAACTATACCTCTAACCACCCATCCCACCACTCCTCACTTGCATCTAATATGCTGGTCTCAACATTATAAAAGATGTTAATATTTGTGCAAATCTTATTCCAACATCCCCAAAGTCCTTTTCTTCTATCACACTTATTTTTTTTTTGTCCTCTATCATATATAAACGCCAGTACTTTTTTTAAACTCCTTTATTAAGATTTAATATCCGATCTTGTCAAGTATTTTATGTGGTCTCCTCCCTCTTTTAATTAATGTAAAGCAAATATCGATCCAAATTTCATGTTGTTTGGGTGTCCATTCTGCTTTCGCACCCTTTAAATTTTTATCTTTCATCTACCAATGGTAATAATAAGTGTAAAACCCCGAATTTTTAATTCGTATCTTGAGAAAAAATAAATATTAGAATTTTAAGAAAATCTTAAAAATGGGACTTAGGGGTAAAACTTTAGGATGTTTTTTTATCATTTTTAATGGAATTTAACCTCACCATTGGATTCAAAATGATCGAAAAATATAGTTTAGCCTGTAAGCACGCTCAAGTACGAGTCCGAATAGAAAAACTACAAAATCCTCGATTATCGAGTCAGACCAGGCTAAAATAATGACTTTTTGCTAGAGCAAGAATTATTAAGATTCGATTACACCATTGGATTTATAATGAAAAATTATTGAACATGGACTATTTATTTGTCATTTTTGGAGACCAGAAAGTCTAATTATCGTCAAAAATGAAAACGACATCAATTTTAAGGGTCACCTTAGGCCAAAAATGTAAATTTTATAGAGACAGAATTTGTAGAAATTGACTACACCATTAGATACAGAATGAAAAATTAGGCGAAATAGAGTATTCAATTTTCAGTTTGGAGTCCGGATGATCAAGTTATCATCAATCGAAATAATAAGCGAAATACCGATTTCGTCCTAACTACTATATAAATAATTTTTTAATATTTTTTTTAATTCATTGTCATCCCCAGCCATTCAAAACCAGCCAACGCGTTAAAACAAATTCATTTTTCTTCGAATTTAATCTCCGATCTCTCACAAACGACTCGTCATTGACTTCCGACGTAGAAGGAAAAAACGTCCGCAGCCTCGACATCTACAAAATACACTCAAATTCCTTCCGTTTTCTCGTCTTTTCATCTGATATCGTCAAAAATCAACCGTATTTTATACGAAGATTTCGTAACTTCGACCTCGGATTTCATCCGTTTCGGGGTCAAACCGTCCTCCACCGTAGAAGGGAGAAAGGACGACCACATCGAGATCTTCAAAATCACCAGGTCGGTTTCGAAAATCAGTCACTTCGAAGTTCAGTCCATCTCGATTTCGTGTCGATCGCCTCGATTTACGCACACGTGCTTCGATCCTTTCGCCTAGATATTATAAGGAACTCTCAATTTCTATTAGTAATCATAGATTGTGAAAATTGTATTTAGGATTTTATCGGAAAAATTTGGATGTATTTCCAAAATATAGAATTCTTTTGTTATTTCAAAAATTCACGTCAGAAATTGCATGTTTGATATGTTTAATTATATTTTTAACAAATTATGCGTGAGTAGGGTATTTTAACGAGTTATTTCCATAAATTGGGTCTTGTGCACTGCTCAAACCCTATTTTGATATAAAATTTGTATTCTTTTTCAATATTATTGATAAAAATAAATTCTATAGTTGGAAAATATGATTTAATATTTAATGAACTCATATTGAGTTGATGAATATCAGAAAATGAATATTTTATTGAAGAGATTGAAAATTATAAAAATCGAAAAAGGAAAAAAAGGGTATGAAACGATAAAATGTCAAAGTCATACCCGAGGGGTGATGTCTGCATTTTACGTTGTTTTGTTGTGTGTAAGTTGGTGAATAGATATCCAGGGATAATATTATTGGTTACATGTTTATTTACTTTCTGTTAGCACGTGGCGCTGTTTACGTTTCCGTTTTATTATTTATTTTAGCCGGGTGGCCACACTTGTATAGTAGGAAACTGGATATCCTTTCTTAACCTTATATTGTTAATTTCTCTTTTATTTTTAAATGAAATAATATATATATATATATAGCTATTTTGTGAACTGTTAAAGAGTTTGTGAATGCCTGAAGGGATAATGCGTCATATCATCCGTAGTGGTGTACCATCCTAGGATGTACGGTAGGGACTACCAAACTCATACGTGGTACGGGACGCGTATGAGAGTGGAGTCACAACTGGAATCTGAGATATTCCTCTTTATCTTTACCAGTGAACTGTAATGTAAAGGTGGGTCGTATACGAATGGTTGGTATTATGGGAATCACATGCACGCTTGATAGGCATAGACGAAGATGATTAGTCAGTGATCACTAACAATCTATAGTAGTCGAACGTTCTGATACATCGAAAAGAAATCCATTGCTTACGGTCACGTCAAACGGTCAGCTTGAGCCGGATAAATGGTCAACCAAGCGTGGTAAGTGCAGCGACCAGTCACAAAATTAGGAACTAAAAGCCAGAGAAGAATTGTAACATCATGTCCCGACTAGGAGCGATCCAGTCGTGAATCCTAATTCTCTAATTCTAATACTCCACCATTGTGTATTATGTATCTGTTGTTTATTTTGATATATAAAATGAAATGCATGTTTAATGTTTCCATTTGATCAATTAGATTTATATAAAAAAAAGAGAATGTTATAGTGAGTAATGATGATCGATGTAATGTGAGTTTTTAAAATGTTTAGCTGCTCATCCCTGGCTATATGTACCAGTAATCGTAGTTTCTTCTTTAAAACTTTGCATATTTTAAAATGATTCAATATGTTTACTCGTTCATGTTAGGAGAGGTTATTGACAGAAATTGTTTTCTTCCTTATTAGGTAACCATTGTTACTCACCCTTTCCTTCTCTATTTTTTTAGTCTCAGATTCAAAGCTTGGCGAGGCAGTATAGAGCACAAATGAGGATCATCTGGTGGGTCAGAAAACAACCAGAGTTCATCACCTGGTGAGTATTGGGGCTACACACCCCCTAGTGGGTCGATTTGTCAAGAAGTATAATAGATTTTGTTTTGAGCGTTAGGACTTTTGTTAGAGTGAAAAATATTTGTAAAATCCTATATTCTGGTTATTCTTCCGCACTTTGATCTTTCGTACGTTATTAGATGTATATAGGCTTCCGCTAGTATTATATTTTTTTTGTATATATATGCAGGATTTTATGTCGTTTATCAGGTGCAGGTTGAATCGCCTTGGAATGCTAACATAAAACAAAGGAGACCATGCCGAAATTTTGAGGTGCCACCTAGTACCTTAATATCTGACATGGGGATTTGTGTTAGCGTTTGGCGGGGTGCCACAATAAGAGTACTGCATGAAACAGAATATGTCATATTCTACTTCAACTTCATCTTGAATCCTTTGTAAAAAATTTAATTGATGTGTGTGTAAGTTAAAGAAAAACACACATATATTTATAAAAACATTAAATAGAAACAAGAGATTGAATCAGAATTTAAAAAGCAAATCTATGAACAGATGCATTAGTTATATAAATTCTTGCAAAAAGACTTGGGTCCCCATCATTCTTAGTTATAGCTGAAGACACCATGTAAGATAATTATAATTAATAACATAGCAGTGGCCAAAGCATGATTCCAAAACCATGATATAAAAGTTATTACCAAAATGCATTAAGAACAAAATCACGGAGATGCCCAAATTAGGACATCCATATCAATGACTACCTTGACCTGCTAAATAAGAGAAAAATCCCAAAAGACTATTATCAGAAACAGAACATGAATCCTACTCACATGAGATAGAGTTTGACCGATAAACTTCATTATAAAATCACTTTTAGAAGACTATTAAATCCACAAAACAAATAGAGATCAAAGAACTACAATTACTTTTAACTTTTTAAAGGAATACAACTTCTACAAATGCCAAGAACATAACCAACTACATCATTTTACAAAAAGCAGAAGAAAAAAATTCCAAAAAAAAATTCAGAAAAAAAACCTAAATAAAAACTCACTTATTTCAACCTATAAAAACTCCTATATTTCTTAGAATCTGCAAGTTCCCACAAATACCCATATTTAAATATGATGGGGTCTCTAAAAAATCAGAACAATATATACCTAAAAATAGAATAATATATATTGAAGAACATAACATATTTCCCTAAACAAAATCTCTCAAATCAAAACAAACAAAATCTACCTACAAACACCCTTAAATCAATAAAATAAAAAATACCCAATTGAGATTTTCAAGTTTAGTGATCATCAACGAATGTTCTACCGACAACAAATAAATACAAGAAAATAAAAAAAAATGTTACACATAGAACATAAATAAAGTTGAGAAGAAAACTACCTCTGTAGAGAGAAAAATACAGATAAAGAGCTTGATAGAGTGGGTCGATCACTATTTTGACAGAGAAATTGAAAATTCCTGACTTGGAATCTCGAATCGACAGTTGGATTCTTTTTCTAGAGGGCTGTGATGTGTGAGGTTTAGTTGAGATGAAGATCTAGAGGGATGCCTGAGGTTATATCGACAATAACAGCCGCGTGCTATCCAGAAGAAGAGAGAGAGAGAGAGAGAGAGAGAGAGAGAGAGAGAGAGAGAGATTATTAGTGGTTGTTCAAGGTATTTTCGAGAAGAAGAGATGAAGAGAAAATAGATTTGTGATCTATCGAGTAAAAACCAAGCTGTTGTGTGGGAAAAAAATGAGATCTACTGTGTGCGATTCTTTGACAGAGAAGGGAATGAGAGAAGAACAGATGTGACCTGTCGAGTTGCTGTGTGGTTCTGTCGTTGAGAAAGGAAGAAGAGGGGTGTTTCGGTCTTTCGAGGTGAGCGGTTTTTCGGTGTTAGATTCACCCGCAAACATGAATGTAAAAAAGCCCCTTTCAACAACTTTTCCTATCTGCGTTTAAAAATGCATTTTTTAAACAAGAATTTTATTACCAAATGGTAATTTCGGAGTGAGACGCAGATTTTCAACGTGAAAGAGCAAAAAAATGCTTAAAAAACGAAAACAAACACCACCTAGTGTTTTCCCTATTCCAAGTATCAATTCCATTGCGTATTAGGTTCTGAGTCCCTTTTAGATCTTAGATAATCTAAACCTTATGTGTGGATCTTTCTCTCAAGTTCTCAAAAATCTATTTGCAATCCTATAAGAGTGGGATAAATTTTCACTCAACTCTATTAGATTGTCTAAGGTTGTGCATGCAATTATTGCCCCATTGAGGTTATTAGAAAGATCTTAAAAGGACTTCAAGAGTGCAAAACTATTTAGCCATCCTAGAATTTTGAAATTTTTACCCCACCCAAGGGAGGGTCATACCAAGTTCATTGCTGGCAAGGACTCTGCACCATTGTAAACCTCAAGGCTTTTTATGGGACGATCGACTTCCTAAGGCAAACAACTCTCCGGGTTCAATTTCATACATATCGAGATGCCTAAAGTCAAAGGTTTAAGAGCAAAACACCTATACAATTAATTTTTTTTCCTTTCAAAGCTTCTTACGAGATGATTGATTTCTCTAAAGCATTAACCATCTGAGTTCTTTCTCTTATATTTTGAGACCCAAAATGTAACACGATGAAATTTGTTATATATATCGAGGAATTAAGTCAACTATATTAACTTATTTTTTTATTAAGAAAAATAAATATATTATTAAAAAAATCATGATATTATCGATATAAAATAACAATTTCTAAAAGGAGAATTTGTTAAATGAAATATACAATTCGGAGAACCTTATCATGATATGATCTAAGAATTAGAATATTTAGTCAAAAGTAGATAAAACTCAAAATTTTATAGAAAGCTTTTTTAATCAAACGGATGTAACGGTTGAATTCAAAAGCATCGAAAAACATAGTTTTGACTATCAGTATACTTAAATCCGAGTTTAGTATGATAAGTTATGAAAATATCAATTTTATTAAGAAAACTTAGGGTGTAAGGGGTATTTTGGTCAATAGAGAAAAATTAGTGGAGAATTTCGAAAATCCGAGATATACAGTTTGAATTGATCTAATGTAACGGACATAACAAAGAAAAGAAAAATATATGAAAAAATAATAATAATATTTAATTATTAACTATGTTATTAAAATTAGGTTTAATTATAATTATTTATATAAAAATATTAGATTTGAAATTATTAAAATGTAAAAGGTCTATAATGTAATTAAAATAAAAATAAATATTATTATGTTATATATATATATTATATATTATATATTATTATATTATATAATATATTATAAGTAAAAGGTGTTAAAATGTAACGTCCTGCCAAACGTTAACACATAACCCCATGTCAGATCTCGAGACATTAGATGACACCTTGCAATTTCGGCATGATCTCCTTTGTTTATGTTAGCATTCCAAGGTATTCAACCTGCACTTGATAAACGACATACATTATCATGTTTATATATACAAAAGATAATAACTAACGGAAACTTATATACATCTAATAACGTACGATATATTAGAGTACGGAAGAATGAATTAATATACAAGATTATACAAAACTCCTCATTCTAACAAAAGTCCTAACACTCATGTCACATCTATAATATTCTTGGACAAATCGACACTACAAGGGGGGTATAGCCCTTATACTCATCAGGTAACGGACTCTGATCATTTATTTGACTTTCCAGATAGTCCTCACTCGTATTTTACACCTGCTTCGCCAAGTTCCGAATTTGAAACTAAAAAAATGAAGAAGGAAATGGTGAGTAACGATGGTTACCTAGTAGGGAAACAAACAAAATCTACCAATAGCATCTCCTGACATGAACAAATAAACATACTAAATCATTTTAAAATATATAAAGTTTTACAGAAGAAACTACGATTAATTAGTACAAATAATCAAGGATGAGTAATTAAACATTTTAAAACTCATATTACATCCATCAGTAGTATTCATTATAATATTTTCTTTTTATATAAATCTAAATGAAAACATTAAACATGTATTTCATTTTATATATCAAAATAAGGCACAGATACATAATACACAATGATGAAGTAGTGAAATTAGAGAGTTAGGATTCACGACTGGATCGCTCCTAGTTGGGACATAATGTTTCATAATAAAATAGTAGTTCCTGATTTTGTGGTTGGTCACTGTTTACCACACTTGTGTGATCATTTATCCGGCTCAGGCTGACCGTTTGACATGACCGTAAGTAATGGGTCTCTTTTTTATGTGTTAGAAAATTCGACTACAATAGATTATTAGTGATCACTGACTAATCATCTTCGTCTATACCTATCAGGTATGCATATGATTCCCAAATATACAAGCCATTCATATACGACTACATTTACATTACAAGTTCACTAGTAAAGATAAAGAGAAATAAACCCGGATTCCAGTTGTGACTCCACTCTTATACGCGTCTCATACCACGTATGAGCTTGGTGATCCCTACCGTACATCCTAGGATATTACACCACTGTGGATGATATGAAGCACGATCTTTTCAAGCATTCACAGGTTCTTTAACAGATCACAATATATATATATATATGGGTCGTGTTCCTGCAACACACATTGCGACACACATATAGACAACGTGTTTGTCTTATATGGGCAAAAATGTTTGGAATGGGCTGATTTTTTGTGAGGATGATCTCTGTGATGAGGGGATCATCCTGACAAAAAATCATCCCATTCCAAAACTTGTAACCCCATCAAAATTGATTTACAAAAATTGGACGGTCTAGAAATTTCATAATGAGTTGATTTTTGGCAAGAATGATCTCCTCACCACAGAGATCATCCTCACAAAAAATCAGCCCATTCCAAACATTTTTGCCCATATAAGACAAAACACGTTGTCTATATGTGTGTTGAAATGGTTGTTGTTTGAACCTGACCCTATATATATATATATATTTTCATTTGAAAACAAAAGAGAAATTAACAATACAAGGTTGAGAATAGATATCCAATTTCCTACCATGCAACTATGGCCACCCGGCCAAGAATAAATAATAGAATGAAAAAATAAACAGCGCCTCGCGCTAACAGAAAGTAAATAAACATGAAACCAGTAACATTATCCCTAGATATCCGTTCACCAACCAATACACGACACAACAATGTAAAATGCAGACATTACACCTCGGGTGTGACTCTGACATTTTACATTTTATGTCAATTTTTCCTTTTTCTAATTTTTATAGTTTTCAATCTCTCAAACAAAATATCCACTTTCTGATATTCATCAACTAAATATGAGTTCATTGAATATTAAATCATTTTTCCAACTATGAAATTCATTTTTATCAATAACATTGAAAAAGTACAAAACTTTTATCAAAACGGGGTCCGAGCGATGCATAGGACCTAACTGATGGAAATAACCTGGTTAAATATTTTACTCACGTATAATTTGTTGTAAAACACAATTAAGTATATCAAATATGCAAGTTCTGACGTGAATCTGAAATAACAAAAATAATTCTATATTTTTAAAAATACATTACAAATTTTTAATAAAGTCTTAAATGCAATTTTCACAATCTACGATATCTAATAGAAATTGAGAGTTCCGTACAATCTTATAGGCGACGGAATTGAAGTGCGTGCGTGTAAATCAAGATGATTCAAACTTTGAGATAGTTGATTTTCGAATTTAACCCAGTGGTTTCAAAGTTCTCAACGCCATCGTCATTTCTTTCTTCTGCGATGGAGGATGGCTTAATCCCGAAACAGATGAAATTCAAGGTCAAAAATGCGAAACCCCCGTATATATATATATATATATATATATGTCTGATTTTTGACGATACAAGGTGAAAAAAACGAGAAAACAAAAAAACTTGGGTGGGTTTTGCAGAGAACGAGACTGCGGACGTTTTTCCCTTTTACATCGACAGTCGAAGATGGACTATTCGCGACGAATCAAAGTTTGAAATTTGCAAAGAAAACCAATTTAAAAAAAAAAAAAACTCGTTGGCTGGTTTTTGGCGACTTTGGAAGATTAATAATGAAAAAAATTAAAAATTTATTTATATAAATTTTTAGGACGAAATCGGTATTTTGCTTATTGTTTCGATCGACGATAACTTGACCGTTGAGACTCCAAAAGTGCCGAATGATACTCTATTTGTCTAATTTTTTGTTCCGGATCTAATGGTGTGATCAATTTGTATAAATTCTATCTCTAAACAAATTTACATTTTTGGCTCGATGTGACCCTAAAATTGATGTCATTTTAGTTTTTTACGATAATTCAACTTTTTGGTCTCAAAAAATGACAAGTAAGTAGTCCATTTTCAATAATTTTTCGTTACAATTCTAATGGTATGATCAAATCTTAACAATTCTTTCTCTAGCAAAAAATCATTATTTTAGCCTGATCCGACTCGATTATCGAGGATTTTGTAATTTTTCTATTTTGATTCGCATATGAGCGGACTTATAAGCTAAAGTATATTTTTCGATCATTTTGAATCCAATGATGAGGTCAGATTTCATTAAAAATGATCAGAAACATCCTAAAATTTTATCCCTAAGTCTCACTTTCAAGATGTTTTCAAAATTTCATTATTTATTTTTCCTCGAGATACGAATCAAAAACTCAGGATTTTACATAGACTATGTGATACAACAACTATGTTAGTTTATATATATGACATAAAATTTTATATTATTATAAATAAGATAAGTCAATATTCATTTCACTTGTGACATTAAAACTAAAATAGAGAGCGAGTGAATTAGAAAGTGGTTTGTGTATGTTACATTCAATCGATATTTAAACAAGTTTAGAATGTGAATTAAGATCCAGTATTGAAGAAGAATGTATCCACGACTTCGAGATTTACTTAGTTACCGGATTATTTAGTCGAATCGTCGAGGGAATTAGCTAGAAAAATCATTTTAATGCCGTAAGAACGCAAAAAACCCATTTGCGAAGGTAGAAAATTTATAATTTTAAATTCGTAGTATAATTTTCAATGAAATCTATTTTATTTCAATTTTTATAGTTAATTTCAAATTTATTATGACTTACATTTAAAATTCATGTATCGAATTGTAGAATAATTAGTTTTATATATTTTCTCCGATATTTAAATATTGTGAAATAAAAATAAATGAATTTGTGTAAGTGTAACAAAAAAATCAATTTGTTTAACAAATTGATTTTTATTGTAATTTATGTAGAGTATTCATTTTAAAAATTGTTAAGATGCCTGTTTTAAAAATATATTTTCATTGGGTAAATTATCTATTAAAAAAATATTTAAGTTTAAATTTGAAATTGAGAATGAAAGTCTCGATTTTTTTATAATCTAGAATAGGATTCTTGACTGTATGTGATTTTGTTGAAGTATTTCTAGGTTTATAATGCTTTTGAACACTGTATAATGGAGTTTGGGGTGTAATTAGGATGGTAACCGTGGGATGATGTACCTGCACGTTTACTGCTTTATGATTTATTGTTGCATGCTTATAATTCTAGAATACCTAAGAATATCGTCACATTTGTAATTTTATTTTAATTTATTTTAATATATTTTAAAAATATAATTATTATTTTTGTTATCCATTAAAGCAGTAATGAATGCCCATATGATCAATTGGTAATTCTTTTCGGAAGCAACCAATTAATTTAGAATAATAGGGGTTTGATATTCTCTCTGGTAGTATGGAATACCACTTGAGAATATTTTTGTACCTACTATTTGAAAAATTCATATCTTATCTTTATTGAAAAATAACAAATTGTACTATAAAGATGATTTGTAGATAACTAAATTGATTGAGGATATATACATACCGCAAAGGTAGGATGAAGTTGGTTTGTCAAATGATTATATACAGTCTATAGTAGTCAAACGATTGATCTCCGTTAGGGATCAATGGCCAACCTCAGTAAAAAAACATGGTCAACCAATTATGGTAAATTTCCAGATCGACCATAAAATCAGGAACTAATGATGAGTTTCACACTGGTTAAGTAGTGGAGCATTGATATATAGATCGATATTTTTGTATCGGTCGTGTTCCGCATTGTTCTTATCACATACACCACAAAAATTGATATTCTTATGACATATTTATGTTTTTTTTGTTTTATTATGAAATAGAGATATTTCGTTACTCCTTTATTAAAGATTAGTCTGTTTCGAGTGTTATTTATTTATTTATTTTTTAATTTAAAAACTTACATTATTTATAATAAATTAACTTGTTTATCCATTCATATTAGGACTATTAATTTGAAATGTGAGTTTACTATTGAGTAACTTCCCTGTTACTCACCCTATCAACAGAACATTACAAATGTCCTAACTACTGAGATGT
Source organism: Akebia trifoliata (assembly GCF_017979445.1). Classification (NCBI taxonomy): domain Eukaryota; kingdom Viridiplantae; phylum Streptophyta; class Magnoliopsida; order Ranunculales; family Lardizabalaceae; genus Akebia; species Akebia trifoliata. The sequence goes on from NW_028237001.1 coordinate 11,575, forward strand.
CTATTCCTGATGGAAAATATTATATAGAGAGATCTCAAGATCAGGATGATGAACATTATTTCTATTATATGTGAGTTAAGATTTTAGTTTAGTGGAACTATTTTATATAGTTTTGGATTTTCTTGTATATATTAGCATCATTTGTATTGTGTGTTTTTATATGCATATGTTCAGAGAGTGAGAATTAATGTTTATAATACGAAAAACTATTGATCGATATTAGATATGTAGTTGATTTATGTGCATTTTTGGGTTGTAATTATAGTATGTTTTTTAAGTGATGTATATTCGTTATGATATAGTAGTTAAAATGTAGTGGATATATAGATTTTAATTATATAGGTATATTTCTACATGTGAAAATTTTTCATAAGTCTAATTTTTAGGGGAAACTCTATCGAAATTATTTGGAAGAAATCTATATTGTATTTAACCTTTGAAGAACTTCATTTGGATTTTATTTTTATTTTTCGTGCCAATCTCAAGATTTGGAAAAATCTAAATCCTAAATCGGGGGCGTGACACAAAGTTTAATGTTCAAGGGTGTAACACCTATACAATGAACCTCTTTCCTTTTCAAAGCCTTTTATGAGTTGATTGACTTTTCTAAGGCTATCAAATCTCCTACATTTCGAGATACCCAAATTCAAAGGTTTAAGGATGAAAAGATGAAACATATAATGAACTGTTTTCCTTTTCAAGGTCTCTTATGAGATGATCAAATTTTCTAAGGCTGCCACTCAGGTTAAATCTCCTACAATTTGATATACTTAAAGTCAAAGGTTCAAAGGCAAACCACCCATACAAAAAATCATTTTTTCATATGAAACCGACTCAACAAGTCTCTTAGTTTCCGTAGTTAAAATCTCTTAAAGATCCTTGACCTATTAAAGACCAATCATAATTTTTTCCATTGCTTTCGTAGTTAGGATCTCCTTGTAGAAATCCAATTTTTACATCTGCCTGATTTGACAATTCATCATCCGGTTGATGTGGATTCCTAATGATCAATGTAGAATAATACGAAGAAGTCGAAAGCTTGTGAGAAGTCATTTTCTAATTTCTTCTAAATTATTTATTAATCGTTGTGATTTCATCTCTTCTTACTTGGCACGCTCAAATTACGGACGCTTAGGATCACCACACTCTACAATCGATTTTGTAAGTACGTACGCTTAAGTTCACCACAAATTTTGATAACCTAAAGACCTCGTAATGTTAAGAAAATATGACTTTGAGACTTAGAAATAATCATATTCGGATTGAACAAAACTACTCGCCAAAAAAAAAAAAAAAAAAATTCGATGAAATGATAAAAATACCTCTTATAGGGTACCTCCAAAACATATCAAAAGTACCAATATTGTGCTTGGAATATGATTTCGAGTCTAACGAGATTAAAATCAGTGAAAACAGATGAGTTTACGAAGAATTACGAAAATGACCAAAATATCCCTTAACGTTTGACTTTTACTTTGAAACATTGATTCCTAGGAAAACGTGACTAAAAATAACTTCTGATATTGTTCATGCACATCAAGAAAATCTAGTGATTTCATGCTTAGGAGAATTGAAAGTTTTCTCATGAAACGAAGTGATTTTTCATATAAAATGATGATTTTCGCCACTCGAAATGACACTAATCAATTACATGTAAAATGATGAAAATTAAGCCTTAATCATCTTAGTGCACCTTACTACATAGCTTCCTATGATATTAGATTGATTAACTTCATTTTGAATAAATTACAATCTACCCTAATAGGATTTATATAGAAAAACAAATTCAATAGATTTAATCCAAATCTAATAAGAATCAATCATAATCTAATCAAATCCCTAATAATATTATCATAATATCTATTAAAATGATTTGATGTATCTTAGTGCATCTTATTACATAGCTTCATATGTAATATTTTAACATCCTCCCTCAAACTCATGGTGATCGATGATCATTATGAGTTTGCTCAAATCAATTGCCTCCAAGAACTCAATGAGAGTCCGAGTTGAATCGATGTTGTTAATCATTGATGAAGATTTGCCAATGGTAGTATGAGTTGAATTGCTGTCGTAAAAATTGGCTTGACCTGTTGCTTTGTGAGTGTCTTGCTATGAAACATGATGTATCCAAATATGTAGAAAATGAGGAGCAAATAGCTCTACTCAAATAGGCATTGATTGGCTATGAGATTGGGCCATTGTTCAAAAGCTCAAACCTGATGGATTTTAATTCAAAACATGAGATTGGACTTCTATGGGCCATGATAAGTTAGATCAAGAAGGATTCGGAGGCTCAAAATATCATAAAATGAACTTAATCGATGAAAGATTTAGAGGTTCAAAATAGGTAAGGAACTTGATCATTATGGATTTAGAGGCTATTTGGACTAGAAAAGAGTTTGATTACTATAGATTTAGTGGCTCTTTTGGAGTAGGAGATATTTGAGTGATATATATCCAAAAGCATTTTTTTTAAATCACAAAATGAATGATGGGCCTAATAAGCACAGGGACAAATAGGCCAAACTTTGAGCTTTTGAACTATGGGGTTGGGATTTGTTTTCTTTTCAAAGGAAATTTTTTTTTCCCAAATCACGAAGAAAAGGAAAAAAAAGTTTTGAAAACTCTCATTTCTTATCAATGGCAATTGGATAAGTGAATTTTCTCTTTCGAACTCTCAATCTTCAATCTGGAAATACTTTCACGATGAACATTTTGAATAAGTTTGCAGATCTCATGTTGGTATTTTGTTGTTTATATGCAAAGAGTAAACAAATGGGACTTCCTCTTTCAACTTTTGATTCTGAAATGTTTGAGGAAATACCAAGATGAACTTATATATAAGTGATGGCTGCAAACACAAAGGTGGATGGACTTTAGAGAGATGGAGGCTAGTTACAATGAGTTAGTGGCACCAACAAATCAATGATGATGGTGGTGAATGGTATTTGATGAAATTTATTTCAAACATGTGTGAATGAATAAAAGGATTCAAAATTTGGAAAGATAATAAAGCAGTTGTGATTTATGATAAATGAACTACCAAGGAAACATGGTTGTAGAAGAAACGGTTCGGTGACCGGCGCTAACACCGCCCACCGGAATGACCAGGAACTTTAAGCTTGACTAGGAGATCAATGCTCTGATACTATAAAGAAGATTGGAATTAGATTGATTCACTTCATTTGGGATAAATTACAATTTACCCTAATAGGATTTATATAGAAAAACAAATCCAACAGATTTGATCCAAATCTAATAAGAATCAATCCTAATATAATCAAATCCCTAATAATATGATCCTAATATCTATAAAAATGATTGGATGCATCTTAGTGCACCTTATTACATAGCTTCCTATGGAATATTCTAACAGATCAAACCAATCATGAATCCATCGACCAATTGATCAATAAAAATTTCACCAAATCAAACCAATATAATTAACAAAATTTTGCATTTTAAACCAATAATCTCTTAATCAACTTCATCGACCAAACATTAAATCAACATTCATTAAAAATACCAAATCATTGAAATTCAAGCCAATCGCACAACTTAGCCAACTCATTCAAAATTTTAAATCAATCGGGCCAATCAAATCCAATCAATACAAAATTAAAAGCAAACGAACTATCTAAAAATTGAATCCATAACCAATCAATTTAAAAATCATCAAAATCAATGACCTCAATCGAATTTTAAATATACAAATCAATCAAAATCATCAATCGACAGATGAGATTTTCAACCCATAAATGGAGGAAAATTAGTGAAGCTGAAATTGAAAGTATGTGAGAAGCGTCGAATCACCACCCTCATGGTTCGATTAAAAAACATAAGCTACACGTGACTTTTTGAAAAAATAGAAACATAGAAATTACACCCCTTAGTTCAATTAGCCCATAAGGTGAATATTTATTTTTCTAATAAAATAGGAAAAGAAAAAAAGAAATAAAAGGACGAAGTTTCTAAACAAAAGAGGAGACCAATCTTGACCGAATAAAAGTTGGACCTCCGTCCTCATTCAATATAACAACAAACAAACAAAGAAAAAGAATTAGAAAATAGAAAACTATAAAACGAGGTGGGGCGCATTAAAAAAAAAAAAAAAAGACTTCCTCCGAGCTCTAACACTCACCCGCTCACGAATTAACTCTCTCACCTCCCACTCTCCTCTTTGTTTTTTTTGGACAACAAAGAAAAAGTAAAATAAGAAGAAAAAGAAAAAGATAAGCAAAAGAATAAGAAGAAGGAGGAGAACACACCTGGTTCGTCCTCTTCTTTTCAATGTCTTCACCTTCTCCATAAAACAGCCTCACGTTGTTTATCCCTCATCTCTTTTCCTTTTTCTTTTTGACGTCCCAACCAGCCCGTCTGACGTCTTTACACCCCTTTCGCCTGCAGTCCTTAGAACATCTCTTGATTCTCTTCGTCTACGGGAAAGGAGAGTTTTTGTCTTATCACTCTAAAGAAAATCACAACCACCACCATCCTCTCTAAAGTTCACACCCATCTCAAACAAGGTAAGTAAGTTTTTTTTTTAGTTTTTCTGTATGAGTCTAGCAAAGATGGCCATGATTTCATGTTTATCTTTTTCGTTTTTATGTCTCCTAGAGCCTATCCAAAATGTTTAATAATTGATAAAGTCAGATGTACATGTTGTTCTTTCAATCCCTTTTGATGTTGTTGGAATTCTTTTAATATAATAATGAGACCATCCTTCATGTTTGGACCCACGTTCTATGTGAGTTGCTACAGGATCTAACTTTGTATGCTAAGGCCACAATAGAAGGCACATGTTTTAGGACTCTATTGATCAATTTTTTTATTTTTATTTTTACCATTGTAAGCCTTAAGCCATTCCGATAGATTAATCCCTGTGCTAACTCGTGAGCCAAATTGGCAAACATTCACGCATGAGGTAAATATTTGGTTATTTTGATAATTTTTCTTGCCTCAATTCCTATCTTGATAACAATTTTTGAGACTTGGGCTGATTTAGCAATATATTTTGCTTATGATACGTTGGTGGTCATCTTAATAATGCTTTTGCCTATGGTTGAGACCAATTTGATGATATTTTGCTTACGATAAATAATGATTAAATTGATAATTGCCCACGCTTATGGCAAAATATTGGCTGATTCGGTAATTGTTTTGCTTATGGTAGAGCATGTACTAATTTGATAATTGATTTTTTCCATGCAATGATACATTTTATCGATTTGGAAAGTCTTAGCATGTGATAATTTTTACCGGTGTGGAATTTTTTTCGTGCACATGATATTTACCGATTTGAAATTGATTATGAATGGGCCATGCTAGTAGGATTTTTATTTCAAATTATTTGTTCTCTTTTTTTGTGCGGAACTAGAAGTGTATAATACTTTGAGGGATCTTAGACTTAGGGTTTATTAAGCCAATTTGACTTAAAATAATGATGAGTGGACCCTAACCTTGATGTTAGTCTTCTTCCCTTAACCTTAAGACATCTTGGATTGTAGTAGACATTGATCATCTCGATTGGGCAAGTTTGATGCCTAAAACCTTCCGAGACCCGTAATCTAACCTTACCTACGTCTTTTGCCCGTGAACCGATCTAGATCCATTTTAGATTTATCTATGGTTCCTAGACCTAAACTAGGTGACGGCTCCCATTCTCAAAAAATCCCCCATTATATCAGTAGATGTTTTTTATTATTTAGTAAAAAGTGTCGAGACGTTTTCACTCTCCAAGATCCTCGATCTCTTAAAAACCACCTTAGTTTCCTTTATTTACATTCATAGTTAGGATCTCTCAAAGATTTTCGATATCTTGAAGATCACCTTAATTTCCTTTATTCGTTTTCATAACTAGGATCACTCAAAGATCCTCGACCTCTTAAAGGTCAACTCCTATTTTCTTATTCACTTTCGTAGTTAGGATTTCTCAAAGATCATCGATCTCTTAAAGGTCAATCATAGTTTCTTTCATCACTTTCATAGTAAGGATCTATAAAAAATTATTGACCTTTCAGAAGTCAACAATAGTTCATTTTTTGTTTGTAACTATGGTCTCTTAAAGATCACTATAGTTTCTTTTATCCAATCTCATAGTAAAGATCTCTCAAAGATTATTGACCTCTTAAAGATTAACCTTAGTTTGCCTTTTGTAGTTCGAATCTCTTAAAGATCTTTGGATATCTTAAATATCAATCTTAGTTTCTTTATCCATTTTCGTAGTTCGGATATTTCAAATATACTTGGACCTCTTAAAGGTCAACCTTAGTTTTGCCTTTCGCTTTATAGTTCAGATCTCTTAAAGATCCTTCGACCTCTTAAGGTCACCTTAGTTTCTCGATGTTTCCTTAGTTTGGATATCTTAAAGATATGTGAACCTCTTAAAGTCAATTGTAGTCCTACTTTAAGTTTTCTTAGTTCAGGTCTCTTAAAGGTAAATTGTAGTTTCACGTTACGTTTCCTTAGTCTGGATCGCTTAATGATCTTTGAACCTCAAAGTTCATCCTAATTCCTTTTTTATTTCGTAGTTTAGATCGCTTAAAGATTTTTTGACCCCTTATAGGTCATCTTAGCTTCCATAATTCGGGTCTCTTAAAGGATCCTTTTTAGTTTTACCTCTTAAAGGTCTATAGTTGGGCATCTTAGATATCTCTTAGGTTAATTCTTGTAAGTCTCTTTAATTATTTGACAAAAAAATAGAATAATAAAGGTTCTCCATTTGGGTTCTCATTTTTTCTTCACGTTTCATAGGTTCGCTTTGGATCTAACTACAAAAGGGGCTTACATAAACTCAGACCTTTAACATTAAAAAAATAAATAAAATCAAAATCAAAATCATTTTGTCATGTTTCTAAATCAAGCATTTTTGTCTTTTCTTTAACTAAGGTACAAGGACACCAAAAGTGAAAGCAAACATTGGCGAGCAAAAAGCAATATAAAAAGAAAAAGGAATTCGACGCATTATCATTACTTCTTAAGGTCTACAATGATCACCATGGGATCCATAGAACAGACAATACCTCCAGTTAATGAGAATTTTCTTACGATTGATAACCCCGCCTCGAGAAGGCTGGTTACTCAAAAAGTTTTCCACAAGTTAAACGAGCAAGTGCCTTCAATTCACCAAATGCTTTCAGCATTAGTTAACATTCCGAGTGTGGCATAAGCCCTTCAGAACCAAGCTTCGGGTTTAAGGCAATCATGGAAATTATTCCAAATACTACAAAATCAAGAACAAAATCAAGAACTGGTATGAACTAGTAAATGCCTTTATGACCAATCATCGATTTAATATTGATGTTTCCATGGATAGATAAGGTGTGGTTAAGATGACAAGAAAGCCAAAGGAAACTATAAGACAGTACGTTCAATGTTGGAAAGAGTTGACTGCACAAGTGAAGCCTCTTATGATCGAAATTGAGATGAATATTACTTTCATTTCCATGTTGGGGTAACACTATTACACCCTTTTCATTGGGCATATTGTGTCTAGTTTCTCATCATTGGTACAAGCTATTGATAAAATCGAGGATGGTTTGGGCAATTTAGGACCAAAAACAGCCATCAAATGGAGAAAGTAAAAAAAATGAAGGGCAAGTTAATTAAATTCAACCAGCTCAACCATCGATTTATTTACCACCTCAAGCTACACCCAGAACAACCATAACTTTTCAAGAACAACCTGCTTGACCGTCCAAACACAACCACCAGTCAGTTCATATCAAGCTCAACAACCCTTCCAAGCTCAACCTCAACCAACGCAGTACCATCAACGACAAAACAATCAGTAGCTAACAAGCAAAAAGATACGGGAATTTGTTCAATTACCTATGAAGCTATCTAAACTCTTACTTATTCTCTTAAAAGGAGGATATTTGACATTGAGGCAACTAGACCATGAGGCAAAGAAAACCTTTGGTTATGATCCTGACACCACCTACGAATTTCATATAGGAACTCCAGGACATCCAATTGACAGATGCTGGCAATTGAGAAACATGGTTCAAAACTTAATAGATTTCAACATCATAGTTTTTAACCCTACACATCCCTACAAAATATCAACTAGAATCCTCTTACAGCTCATAATGGGAATGGTACTAGACCAACCAATGCCGTAAATATGATCACAGAAAAAAGGACAGACTTAGATCATTTTCAACTGAACATCGTGCATATTGGGCGATCAAACGCCTCAACTTTGATTTTGATAAAGCCGGTGAGAAGCGAAAGTTACAACTAGACGAGTTAGAAGAGATTAGAAATGACTCGTATGATTGTGCCAAAAGGTACAAAGAGCGTACCAAATTCTTTCACGATAGGCACATTCTTAGGAGGAATTTCATTTCTAATCAAAAAGTTTTGTTGTATTATAATAGACTCCACCTTTTTCCAGGAAAACTTAAGTCTCGATGGACTAGCCCATATATTATCCAAACAGTTTACCTACATGGTGCTGTTGAAGTCCTTAATCCTAAGGACGGATCCACTTTCAAAGTGAATGGCCAAAGTCTCAAACCGTTTCTCGAGTATGTTTCGCAGGAGGAGGTTCTTTTTCTCGATGATCCCGTCTATCAAAGTTAACTATGTTTCCGTCTAGCTAAAGATGTTAAACTTAGCGTTTCTGGGAGACAATCCATGCACTTCAAGGGACATTGTGTTAAATATATCAACAGGAATATAGGGTCTGTCTCAGGTGCAATCTAACCCACTTCATTTCATTTTGTCAATTTCAATTTTACTTTTGCATGTATATGTTGAAATATTGAGGACAATATAATGTTTAAGTTTGGGGGTGTATGGGTCGGATTTCCACTTATTATTTTCTTCTTTCAAAAAAAAAAAAAAAAAAATTTTGGTAACTTTGTTGTATTTTACTCAAAATCTTAGCTTGTATCTTTAAGCACTTAGTTAAAAATATTTAATTAGTCTTTCATTGGAAGCTATGATCTGGAGTCCCCATTTGTGTTTCTCTTAGGCAAAAATTAGAGCAAAGTTATCTTTTGGTTTATAGTCACTTCTAATAAGATTACCGAGAGTCTAGATTGTATTAAAAGAACTTATTACCTTCTTTCTACCTAGAGTTTAAGGAAAAATTAGGTTTGATGAACTTTGACTTCCTTATTCAATTGGTTAGCTGATTAGAAGAAAAACAGAACTGGGTTGTATACACCTTGTACAGCAACCATTGAATTAGACTGGGTACCTTGAAAAGGGCTGCGTACTTTTCTTAGAAAAAGAATGAAGAAGTAATATAAGAAAGAGACCTTTCAAAAAAAAAAAAAATCAAAGATCTAAAAGTTTATGTAAAGTTTTAGTAGGGTGAAAGCCATCAAGTGTAAAAATGTGAGTATACTAGAATATCACAGATAAAGCCCCTTAGAGGTATTAAAGTGAATATCCACACTTCTCACTACCCCAGACAGGATACTAAGTTTAGAATTAAACCCTAAGTTACTCCAGTTATTCTTGAGTAGTTAGAAGGTTGAAACTCATTTGAGGAAATCGAATCTCTTAAATTTCTGAGTTAGAATCACTATCGCTCAAAGGTCAATTTAAGTCTAAATTTTTTCATAGAGAAATAAGGGTTGGGACTGTATACCAAGCAGTACTTCCAATTGATTGACAAAAAAAAAAAAGACTTGTGCTTTTCAATATAAATTTTGATTTTGACTATTTTTACTTCAAAGTTGTTTTCAAATTTTGTGGGTATATTTTCTGCAAACCCTCACGAGTCAAACTCGTCCACTAGGGGTAACCTAGTGGTTCAAGGGCTTGCTGCATTCGCTAAATGCAGTCGAGGTACCTGTGAAAGTGGCAGTTTTATTTTTTAGGGACTAGAAAAAGGAAAGTTTGGGGGTATGATGAGTGTTTCCAAATACTCAATTATACACACATTTTTCAGATATTTATCTTGATTTTTGTACCTATTTATCCATATTAAAATAATAACCATGATAAGCCTCAAATCACCACGTTGCATGTTAATTAGGCTTAATTATATATAAATAAATTCATTTACTAGATAAATCTAATTACGTGTGTTTCTTGTGCAGAAAATCAACAAATTGGAATCAAAATCTCAAGACAAAAGCATTTGGGCCCACTTTGGAATGCCCTAATCCTTAACTCATATTCTCCTATTTTGTCTTTTTGTGCAAAGAAAAGTGGAGGCTACTTTTAGATTCTTCTACACATATTTTCTTTATAAATAGAGCCTTCATTTCTAGAGAAAGGGTCCCATCTTGGTTCTCTTATCCAAGACTCCTTTAATCTAAGGCTCTTAGCCTATTCTCTTATTTTTTGTATTTTCATTTTCTAGTTATTTTCTTTTGATTAAATAGTCTTGTAAGAAGTAGAAGAAGAAGAAGTTGTAATTTTCTCCATCAAATAAAGAAAAGTTCTTTCATCTCTTATCTTCCCTCTCTTGCAATGACATTAGGCTAAGTTCCCCTCCATTGGAGAATGGAAAAGCCTAGAGCAAGTTCTTGTGTTATTTCTAATTTTATGCCTTTCTTTTATTTAAAATGCTTATGAATTCTCTTTAAGTTTCTTGCACCTTTTATTCTTAATATAGATACTTTATGCTTAGATTAGATCAAGATAAAGTTTGCTTAAATTAGATAATTGGTAGTAAGAAATTTTTAAAGAATTCTACTTTGTTTTTGTTCTCTTATTTCATTTTATTTGCAAAACTTTCCGATCTAAGGAGCTAACACCAAGCCCTTATGATTGAGTTATAAAAAGGCTAGAGACTAAGAATTGTTCATTAACATGTTTTAGGTAGATCCACCTCCAATGGTGTTTTAATTCATAAGTTTACTTGCTTTTAATTTCATTTACTTTAGTTTATTTTCTAGTAATTGTACATCTTCTTATAAGTTCAAAAATACAAAGAAAAACAGTTTTAATTCCTTTTAGTTAATTTGGATTTTATCTTCTTAGCTTAGCTCTATTCCTCCTTTCTCTTGGGTTCGATCCCCTACTTGCCCCACAAGTAAGGTAAAACTAAGATTATAATTAACTCCGATGAGAAGAACAACGATAGTCTCATCAGAATTTTGGCGTCGCTGCTGGGGAAAGGTAAAGGTATTAGTGGTAAGTTTTGATTTAAAATTAATTTCTTTCATTTTTATTTTATTTTATTTTTTTCTTTTGGTTTCTTTCTATAAGTTCAAGTGTTCTTGAGATTTTAAGAGAGAAGAAAGAAGAAAAAAACATTGAAAAAAAAAAAAGTCATTCCCGTTTATTTTTTCACCCTTGACAGGAGAACTTAAACTAACTGTAACTTTCTGCTCCGATCTCCGATTATCTATTATAATATATCGATTTGGGGTAGAACGAAATTTTTTTTAAAATATGACAAAGTCAACAAGATTGTGGTAAGTCAAATTCTATTTTTGAGTCCGTTTACTATCATTTCTGCTAACATTTCTATTTTGCTTCTTGTAGGTGAACATTTTTTTTTCTTCTTTTCTTTTAATTTCCTTGAATCTTTAGTTAGGTTTATTTTTCTATTTTAGAAATACTTGTATAAGATTCTTTGTAATTTTTTTTTATTATCCAAGAAGGCTTGGATTGTAATAGACTAAGGAAAGACGACGGGTGGACAATACCGTCACAGCTCCTTAGGTTCGCACACTAAAATTAGAGTTGGTGGCCTAAGTCGACTCAAATTGTCTTCACCCCGTCTAGGACGGGAGGTAATCTCAAAACACCCACGCCTCTCTTTGCTAGTGGGTTACTCCTTGCCTTTGTATGTTATTTTTCCAATTTGCAGACACTTAGAATAGTTAATTAAGTAGTAAAGAGCACCCCTCTCCTAGGGATGGCATGATAAGATAAGGATTGGAAGTCATTACCAATTCCTTGCTCTAATTAGGATAATCATCTCACTAGTCATCCAATCAAATTAATTAAAATCAATTAGTCTTGATTATAGGGCCCACGAGCTAAATAGGAGAAATTCCGCTTCAAGTTGTGCCAATTGCGTTTCTTGGTCATTTTTCTATCTAGTAAGATCTTGCCCTTTGAGGGGATAGACTCAGTCTATTCAAGAAAGGAGGTATTTAAGAGTGCCCTTGCTTATGCATTGTGCACCTCCTCCGATCTGGAGATCCGAATGATTCAAACTTGACTTCATAGAACCGAGTCGGAAGGCTAGTTGCGTTATTTTTACTCAGTTAGGAGCTGCTAGCTTTAGGCAACCTATCTAGGTCTAGTCTTTTCTTTTTGTGATTGTTTGATCGACTGTGTGATTTGCATGTTTGGTAGACGTTCACAAAACAACGTGCTAGAACCAAAGAAATTTATGGCCAAATTCTACCCCATGGTCAAAACTGAGAAAATGAAGGACTCTATTAGAAATTTTAGAGCCCGTCCTGATGATGAATTTTTCCAAACTTAGGAAATATTCAATGATTTATTGGTCAAGTGCCCACACCATGGCATTGACAAAGCACAGTTGGTGCAAAGTTTTTATAGAGGATTAACAATGAATCAACGTACCTTAGTTGAGTCAATGCATAAGGGTCAGTTCATGAACCAGACTCCCAACCAAGCGTATGATTTCCCCGTAGAGTTAGCCGAGAGTGCTCAAAATTGGAGTACTAACCAAGAAGAATTTGATAGAGATGATCCGGTTAGAAAGATAGGCATGTATGAGATGAAGGCAGACCCTGATCTCAAAAATGTTATGTCTAGTCTAGTGAGTGGGATGAACAATCTCACGAAGAAGTTAGATGCCTTTACCATCTCAGCATCCAAACCTCACCTAGACCCTCGTGCAATTTCGCAAGTAACTGTCGAACCGAGTTCTTTGTGCGTCATATGCGACGGCAACGACCATTTGGTCGAGTGTTGTCCCACCTTGTCTCAAATCAAAGCTGAACAAGCAAATGCGATTAATGGCTATAGTACTTTTAGGAAGTCAACTCCAAACTCTTTTAGCCAAACGTATCACCCAGATAATAGGTTCCATCCTAATTTCTCATACAGACATAATGAACCTATTCAATCTAGTGGTCCGTCAGGTTACAATAGGAGTTTTCCTAGGCAATCTGGTTCTTCCACAAACCAAGCTATTGTTCCTCAAGTCCCTTATCAACCCCAACAATCTATAGATTGGAGAGCCATCATACCAGATCCCATGACCAATTATCAGCAGCCTGCCCAACAATAGTCGTCCATAGAATTTATGATTGTCGAATTAATGAGACAACAACAGCAGTTCATCCAAACTCAACAACAAACCCATCAAAATCAAACTCAGATTAACCAGGTCATTGCGCAATCCATAGCTAAGATGGAAGTTCAGTTGGGGCAGTTAGCTCTCTCCTTGAGTGGGAGAGAGAAAGGTCAATTTCCTAGTCAGACTATCCCTAACCCTAGAGGTCAACCTTTGATTCCAAACGGATCGAAAGGTCAATATGAAGTAGGAAGCCATTCTGGAGCTCTATAAGACTCAGTCCAGGCTATCCACACCTTGGGTTCAGGAAAAAATGTGGACAACAAGGTCCAACCTATTGAAATGGGAGAAAAAGTCCTAGAGAAGGAAAAAGTTCAAAAAGAAGTCATAGAGTCTCCAATAAAGAAAGAGAAAGATTTGGAAAATCCTCCTATCATTTTGTCAATTCAAAAAGCTCCATTTCCCCATCGCCTTAGAGATTCTAAAAAAGGTAAGCAATTTGAGGGTGTCTTAGAAATCTTCCAAAATGTGCATATCAATATCCTATTCCTAGATGCCATTAAGCAGATACCTTCTTATGCGAAATTCCTAAAGGATTTGACCACAGCTAAAAGGAAAACACCATTTCCTCGGGAAGCTATCATGGCAGCCCAAGCTTCGTCGCTCATCCAACAAACGATTGCACCAAAATTTAAGGATCCTGGATTTCCAATAATTTCCATTCATATTTGAAATCAAGTAGTCGAAAAATGTCTCTTAGACTTAGGGGCTAGTGTGAACCTTTTACCATATTCGGTTTATAAACAATTAGGTTTGGGGGTTTTGAAACCCACCGATATCACATTGAGTCTAGCCGATAGGTCCATAAAAATTCCAAAGGGTATAGTTGAGGACGTGATAGTTAAAGTCAAAGATTTCTATTTTCCTGTTGACTTTGTTGTCTTAGACACGGAACCAGTCATCAATTCGAATAGTCATATTCCTATCATCTTAGGACGTCCATTCTTTGCCACGTCTGACGCAGTCATTCGTTGTAGAAATGGAATTATGACTTTAGCATTTGGGGATATGAAAGTGAAACTAAACGTCTTCCACAATTTCCAAGGAATTGATGTAGATGATGGTATGGAGGAAGTGAACATGATAGATACGCTAGTCAATCAAACGTATCAAGAGTTAGGGTACTTTGATCCCCTAACAAAATGTTTGGCTCACTTTGGCCTTGACTTGGATGTCGAAGAGTCTATAAGCGAAGTTAATGCTTTGTTTGAATCTGTTCCACTCTTAGATTCTGTACGGTGGCATGCAAAAACTGAAAGTCTTCTTGTGCGCACATCCAATCTTGTTCCTTCTTATATCGAACCTCCAAAATTAGAACTCAAGTCGCTTCCAGAGACCTTGAGATATGCATTTCTTGGTAAGAATCAAACCTTGCCCTTGATCATTTCCTCTCACCTTAATGAAGTTCAAGAGGGAAAGTTGTTAGGAGTATTAAAAGAACATCAAGAAGCTATTGGTTGGAGCATAGCTGACATCAAGGGAATTAGTCCATCTGTGGTAATGCACCATATTCGTTTAGAGGATTTTGCTAAGCCTTCCTTAGAACCTCAGAGACGACTAATCCTATCATGAAAGACGTAGTTCGGATGGAAGTGATGAAATTGCTAGATGCGGGTATTATCTATCCTATCTCTGACAGTCGTTGGGTGAGTCCTATACAAGTAGTTCCTAAGAAGTCTGGTATCACTGTGGTAGTAACCAAGACAATGAATTAATCCCCACTCGAGTCCAAAATGGATGGAGAGTGTGTATTGACTATAGGAAACTCAACTCGATGACTCCTAAGGATCATTTCCCCTTACCTTTCATTGATCAAATGTTAGAGCGTCTGGCAGGACATTCTTACTATTGCTTCTTAGATGGTTATTCCGGGTACAACCAGATACCCGTTGCTCCAATCTATCAAGAGAAAATAACTTTCACCTGCCCTTTCGGAACTTTCGCGTATCGTCGCATGCTTTTTGGATTGTGCAATGCACCCGTTACTTTTCAACGGTGCATGATGAGTATATTTTTTGACATGCTAGAAAAATATCTCGAAGTATTCATGGATGATTTTTCAGTTTTTGGATCAAGTTTTGAGGAATGTCTCCATCACTTGACTTTGGTCCTTGTATGTTGCAAAGAGGTCAATCTAGTCCTCAATTGGGAAAAATGCCATTTCATGGTAACATCGGGGATTGTGCTAGGCACATTGTTTCTGCTAAGGGGATTGAGGTAAATAAGGCAAAGGTAGGTCTAATTGAAAAATTACCACCTCCTAGAACGGTCAAAGAAATTAGATCATTCCTAGGCCATGCAGGTTTTTATCGTAGATTCATTAAAGATTTCGGGAAAATCTCGAACCTTTATGTGAGCTATTGGGAAAGGATGTTCCTTTCGACTTTTCAGAGTCATGTCTCTCTGCGTTCAACAACTCAAGTCTGAGTTAACCTCGGCACCCATTATTCAACCTCCAAACTGGAGCATTCCATTCGAAGTTATGTGCGACGCTTCAGATTATGCAATAGGCGCTGTTTTGGGTCAGCGAATTGAAAAACAACCTCATGTTATCCAATATGCTAGTAAAACCCTAAACGATGCTCAGCTTAATTACTCTACAACAGAGAAGGAAATGCTAGCAGTGGTCTATGCCATTGAAAAATTTTGCCCCTACCTCATAGGATCTAAAGTCGTGATCTACACAGACCACGCAGCATTGAAGTACCTTCTATCAAAGAAAGATGCTAAAGCAAGGTTAATCCGTTGGATTCTACTTCTACAAGAGTTTGATCTCGAGATCCGAGACAAAAAAGGGGTAGAAAATGTCGTAGCTGATCACTTGTCTAGGATAGTTAACAAGCCATCCGAGGAATCCTTACCCATCTCTGAATCCTTTCCCGATGAGCAACTTATGCAAATCTCTCAAGCCAATGCTCTATGGTATGCGGACATTGTCAACTACCTAGTTACAGGTCAATTCCCAGTCGAAACGACTAGTCAAGAGAAACTCTGTCTTCTATAAAAAATAAAATGGTATTTCTGGGATGAGCCATACATATTTAAGTATTGTCCTGATCAAATCATTAGACGTTGTATTCCAACCTGTGAGCAAGTTAATATCCTAGAGTTTTGCCATAATCATGCCTGCGGAGGGCACTTCAGTGGTAAGAAGACCACCATGAAAATCCTACAATGCGGTTTTTTCTGGCCTAGTATTTTTCGTGATGCCCACAAGTTTAGCAAATCTTGTGATAGATGTCAAAGATTAGGAAAAATCTCTAAGAGAAATGAAATGCCTCAAAATCCTATACTGATCATCGAAATTTTTGACGTGTGGGGTATAGACTTCATGGGACCTTTTCCTATCTCCCAGGGTTACCAATACATCCTAGTTACCGTTGACTATGTGTCAAAATGGGTCGAAGCTGTGGCATGTAGAACTAACGATCACAAGGTTGTGATAAAATTTATCAAGGAGACGATTTTTTCAAGATTTGGTACTCCGCGAGCTATCATAAGTGATGGTGGCTCGCATTTTTGCAACAAGATCTTTGATGCATTGATGAAGAAATACCTCATAACGCATAAGGTTGCCACACCTTACCACCCATAAACAAGTGGACAAGTGAGATTTCTAACAGGGAAATAAAGACTATCTTAAAAAAATAGTCAATCCTTCAAGGAAGATGGTCTTTGAGATTGAGTAGATTCACTCTGGGCCTATAGGACTGCATTCAAGACACCCATAGGGATGTCTCCTACCGGTTAGTTTTTGGCAAGGCCTGCCATCTCCCTGTAGAACTAGAACATCGTGCATATTGGGCGATCAAACGCCTCAACTTTGATTTTGATAAAGCCGGTGAGAAGCGAAAGTTACAACTAGACGAGTTAGAAGAGATTAGAAATGACTCGTATGATTGTGCCAAAAGGTACAAAGAGCGTACCAAATTCTTTCACGATAGGCACATTCTTAGGAGGAATTTCATTCCTAATCAAAAAGTTTTGTTGTATTATAATAGACTCCACCTTTTTTCCAGGAAAAACTTAAGTCTCGATGGACTAGCCCATATATTATCCAAACAGTTTACCCACATGGTGCTGTTGAAGTCCTTAATCCTAAGGACGGATCCACTTTCAAAGTGAATGGCCAAAGTCTCAAACCGTTTCTCGAGTATGTTTCGCAGGAGGAAGTTCTTTTTCTCGATGATCCCGTCTATCAAAGTTAACTATGTTTTCGTCTAGCTAAAGATGTTAAACTTAGCGTTTCTGGAAGACAATCCATGCACTTCAAGGGACATTGTGTTAAATATCAACAGGACTATAGGGTCTGTCTCAGGTGCTATCTAACCCACTTCATGTCATTTTATCAATTTCAATTTTACTTTTGCATGTATATGTTGAAATATTGAGGACAATATAATGTTTAAGTTTGGGGGTGTATGGGTCGGATTTCCACTTATTATTTTTTCTTCTTTCAAAAAAAAAAAAAAATTTGAACTTATTTTGTTGTATTTTACTCAAAATCTTAGCTTGTATCTTTAAGCACTTAGTTAAAAATATTTAATCAGTCTTTCATTTGAAGCTATGATCGGAGTCCCCATTTGTGTTTCTCTTAGGCAAAAATTAGAGCAAAGTTATCTTTTGGTTTATAGTCACTTCTAATAAGGTTACCAAGAGTCTAGATTGTATTAAAAGAACTTATTACCTTCTTTCTACCTAGAGTTTAAGGAAAAATTAGGTTTGATGAACTTTGACATCCTTGTTCAATTGGTTGGCTGATTAGAAGAAAAACAGAACTGGGTTGTATACACCTTGTACAGCAACCATTGAATTAGATTGGGTACCTTGAAAAGGGCTGCGTACTTTTCTTAGAAAAAGAATGAAGAAGTAATATAAGAAAGAGACCTTTCAAAAAAAAAAAAAAATCAAAGATCTAAAAGTTTATGTAAAGTTTTAGTAGGGTGAAAGCCATCAAGTGTAAAAATGTGAGTATACTGGAATATCACAGATAAAGCCCCTTAGAGGTATTAAAGTGAATATCCACACTTCTCACTACCCCAGACAGGATACTAAGTTTAGAATTAAACCCTAAGTTACTCCAACTATTCTTGAGTAGTTAGAAGGTTGAAACTCATTTGAGGAAATCGAATCTCTTAAATTTCTGAGTTAGAATCACTATCGCTCAAAGGTCAATTTAAGTCTAAATTTTTTCATAGAGAAATAAGGGTTGGGACTGTATACCAAGCAGTACTTCCAATTGATTGACAAAAAAAAAAAAGACTTGATTTTGACTATTTTTACTTCAAAGTTGTTTTCAAATTTTGTGGGTATATTTCTGCAAACCCTCACGAGTCAAACTCGTCCACTAGGGGTAACCTAGTGGTTCAAGGGCTTGCTGTATTCGCTAAATGCAGTCGAGGTACCTGTGAAAGTGGCAGTTTTATTTTTTAGGGACTAGAAAAAGGTAAGTTTGGGGGTATGATGAGTGTTTCCAAATACTCAATTATACACACATTTTTCGGATATTTATCTTGATTTTTGCCTATTTATCCATATTTAAATAATAACCATGATAAGCCTCAAATCACCACGTTGCATGTTAATTAGGCTTAATTATATAAATAAATTCATTTACTAGATAAATCTAATTACGTGTGTTTCTTGTGCAGAAAATCAACAAATTGGAATCAAAATCTCAAGACAAAAGTATTTGGGCCCACTTTGGAATGCCCTAATCATTAACTCATCATTTCTCCTATTTTGTCTTTTTGTGCAAAGAAAAGTGGAGGCTACTTTTAGATTCTTCTACACACATTTTCTTTATAAATAAAGCCTTCATTTCTAGAGAAAGGGTCCCATCTTGGTTCTCTTATCCAAGACTCCTTTAATCTAAGGCTCTTAGCTTATTCTCTTATTTTTTTGTATTTTATTTTCTAGTTATTTTCTTTTGGTTAAATAGTCTTGTAAGAAGTAGAAGAAGAAGAAGTTGTAATTTTCTCCATCAAATGAAGAAAAGTTCTTTCATCTCTTATCTTCCCTCTCTTGCAATGACATTAGGCTAAGTTCCCCTCCATTGGAGAGTGGAAAAGCCTAGAGCAAGTTCTTGTGTTATTTCTAATTTTATGCCTTTTTTTTATTTAAAATGCTTATGAATTCTCTTTAAGTTTCTTGCACCTTTTATTCTTAATAGATACTTTATGCTTAGATTAGATCAAGATAAAGTTTGCTTAAATTAGATAATTGGTAGAAGAAGTTTTCAAAGAATTCTACTTTGTTTTTGTTCTCTTATTTCATTTTATTTGCAAAACTTTCCGATCTAAGGAGCTAACACGAAGCCCTTATGATTGAGTTATAAAAAGGCTAGAGACTAAGAATTATCATTAACATGTTTTAGGTAGATCCACCTCCAATGGTGTTTTAATTCATAAGTTTACTTGCTTTTAATTTCATTTACTTTAGTTTATTTTCTAGTAATTGTACATCTTCTTATAAGTTCAAAAATACAAAGAAAAACAGTTTTAATTCCTTTTAGTTAATTTGGATTTTATCTTCTTAGCTTAGCTCTATTCCTCCTTTCTCTTGGGTTCGATCCCCTACTTGCCCCACAAGTAAGGTAAAACTAAGATTATTATTAACTCCGGTGAGAAGAACAACGATAGTCTCATCACCCAATTAGGAAGTTTTACATTAAATTCCATGCCTTTTTTTTCCAATCCATCTATCTTATCTTAAAACACAGTCACACCATGTGTACTCTTCCACCTCTCATCATTCACATCCCCATTTCATTTGTACCTACTCTACAATCCCCACCACCGATCTTCTATGTTCAACCTAAACTCCCTCAATTCATCTTCAAAACCCCTAAAACCCTTTCCTTACCATTCAAACAAGGTTGTTCCTCAGAATTATGGAATAGGGTTAGTCTTTCTCTATGGAGTACGAAAGATCAAAACAAATAATCTAAAAAAGGTGGATCACATCACTAAATCGAGCAAGGTGGTCAAGGTAACAAAGAAAGTAGCAATAGAGAAAGCGAGAGGAAAGAAAGAAAATAGAAAAAGGAAAAGGAAAGCAGACATCTAATAAGGTAATGTGAGAAAGTATTGAGAAAGTGACAAAGGCTGAAATAGAGAATACGCCATAAACAAAAAAATTGAGAATAGTGTAGCACGAGTTAAGATAGTCATTAGACAAGGGGAAACAAAACACATAAGGCAAAAGACAAAAAGATTGAGAAAAGACAAAATGAGATTGATAAAGCTCAAAGAAAAGAAAAATGGCTAAGAAAAGATCGTAATCACATAAGAAGTTGAACTTGCTAAGTTAGAGGAAAGAATGGTGCAAAACCTCCTAGTTCAACCTCACTTCAAGACAAGAACAGATCATACACAAAATCTCTCTGTAATATTGGAATCACTCCAAAGAAAGTTCAAATTCATTGAATGGCCAAAAGAAAAAACTGACTTCATTCTCATCCACTTTCTTTAAATATCAATCCCCTATTACCATCTCCAACTCCAACTAGGAAAGCAATAAACTAGGACGAAGTAAACTAGGAAAGTAAAAAATTCGGAAAGAAATAAATAGAATAAAAAGAAAAATAGAATTGCAACAAATAAGTAACTTCTTAAAAGTCCTCTGCATTTATGGAATTATGGAATATCCTTCTCCTGATTTGCATCAATTGTCGGCTCTCTTGAAGAACTTGACTCTGGCAAGTTTTGACGAGTGTATGCAGCAAATAAATATGGATGTAAACGCTTGACTTCTGAAGCTTGCAACCAAACAGAGTCTGAATTTGGACGATTTTTCCACCGCACTAAGAACTTGTAATATCCTCCTCGACGAGTTGTAACAAATTGATGGTCAAGAATGGCAGCAATCTCATCTCGTGGGGCTGTATTTTTTGGAACTCGCAGAACTGGTGTTACCTCCGGACTCGGAATTACGAAAATTTCATCGACATCACCCTTGAACTCCGTAAGGTCTTTTATGTTAAAAACAGGGTTGATACCAAAATCAGAGGGTAAATCAATGACATATGCATTAGTACCCAATTTCTTGTATACTCTAAAAGGACCTACTCGGCGTGCATGAAGATGGGTAAAGCTTCCCGGAGGAAAACGCTCCGGCCTTAAACGAACAAGAATCATATCACCTTCATTAAATTGCTGATTCTTGCGTTTTGTATTTGCTGAATCTGCATAAGATTTTGTATGGAAAGTAAGGCGCCGTTTACATTCATCGTGGACATCTCGCATATAGCTAGAAAAATCTAGTGCAGCCTCACTTGGCCTGGGTGGCAATGGTAATGAGTTAACATCAAGTGGAGTGTTAGGCCGGAACCCATAGAACACTTCGAATGGAGTGCAGCCTGTTGACCTGTTAACAGAATTATTGAAGGCAAATTCGGCATGCGGAAGCACTATATCCCAGCTGGTCACATGATCCGCGACGAGGCAGCGTAATAAATTTCCCAAACTCCTGTTGGTTACTTCAGTTTGGCCGTCAGTTTGGGGATGGAATGCACTAGAAAACATCAGCTTTGTTCCCATTTTCGTCCACAATGTTTTCCAGAAATAACTCACAAATTTGACGTCCCTATCAGACACAATCGGAATACCATGCAAACGGACGATTTCCTGCAGAAATATTGTAGCAACTTTTGATGCGTCATAAGTTTTGTGACATGGGATAAAATGGGACATCTTGGAAAAACGATCGACTACTACCATAATTGAATCATGTTGATGAAGAGTTCTTGGCAACCCAAGAACAAAGTCCATACTAATATGCTGTCATGGTTTGTCGGGAATGGGGAGTGGCGTATAAAGCCCCGCTTGTTGCTTGGTTCCTTTAATCAATTGGCAAACCCGACACCGATCAACCACTGTATGCACGTCCCTCCTCATTCGAGGCCAATAGAACCGATCAGCAATAATAGCAAAAGTTTTATCATGACCAAAATGCCCAGCTAAACCCCCGCCATGGAGTTCCGTAATTAGAAATTCCCGAAAAGAGCCATGTGGAACACATAGGCGCGATTTGTAAAATAAAAACCCATCGCGCAACATATAATCATTATCAGATGTGCGCTCATGAGTGGAGAGATCACTCCATACATTGCCGAAGTCTTCATCGTTGGCATACTCTGCTTTTAAACTATCAAACCCTGTAACATTAGCTGAAAACATATGTAATAAGTGTGGTCTCCTACTTAAGGCGTCAGCCACCTTACTTTCAGTTCCTGACTTATGTCGAATAACAAATTCGAATTGCTGCAGATACTCCATCCAACGAGCATGTCGTGCATTTAGTTTACTTTGGGAATTTAAATGCTTCAAAGAATCATGGTCTGTGTAAAGAATAAATTCTCTGTGGATCAAGTATGGTCGCCAATGCTTGAGAGTTTGAATTAAAGCATAGAATTCCATATCATATACCGAGTATCGCCGGCGAGTGTCGTTAAGTTTTTCACTGTAAAAAGCAATGGGGTGACCTTCCTGACTCAACACACCACCGATTCCCACATGCGATGCATCACAAGCTACTTCAAAAACTTTAGAGAAGTCTGGCAACTTAAGCACTGGTGCTTGCCCCATCTTTTCTTTAATCTCGGTGAATGCCTTGGCAACTGCGGCACTCCATAAAAAAAATTTTCTTTCAAGCACTCGGTGATTGGGGCCATTATAGTGCTGAAACTGCGAATAAATCACCGATAGAAGGTGGCCAACCCGTGGAAGCTTTTGACTTCAGAAAAATTCTGAGGCGTTGGCCAACTTTGGACAGCTTGCACCTTTGCGGGGTTGGCCTCAACACCTTGATTAGAAATTATAAAACCCAAGAATTTGGCACTATTCTTCATAAACGAGCATTTATCCCGATTAATATAGAGTTGTTCAGCTCTCAAAACCTTCAATACCTGCTCGACATGGCTTAAATGATCCTGCAAACTTCGGTTAAAAATTAGGATATCATCAAAATAAACAACGATAAATTTTCCCAAAAATGGTTTGAGGACTTGTGTCATAACACGCATGAAAGTGCTTGGTGCATTGGTTAATCCGAAGGGCATGACTAGCCATTCGAACAAACCATCTTTCGTTTTGAAGGCCGTCTTCCACTCGTCATCTAACCGGATACGGATTTGGTGGTAACCACTTCGAAGGTCGATCTTAGTGAAAATAGAGGAGCCACATAGCAAATCCAACATATCATCAAGACGGGGAATGGGAAATTGGTACTTTACGGTTATCTTGTTAATTGCTCGACTATCGACGCACATCTTCCAACTACTATCCTTCTTCGGTGTGAGTAAAATCGGAACAACACAGGGGCTAAGACTTTCTCGAATAAAACCTTTGTCTAACAATTGTTGAATTTGTCGACTAAGCTCTTCATTCTCTATTGGACTCATGCGGTAGTGTGGTAAATTAGGCAAGGTTGAGCCGGGGATCAAATCGATAGCATGCTGCACCTCCCTCATTGGAGGTAGTTGATTCGGCACCTCATCTGGCATGATATCCTGAAATTCCTCCAGCATTGTCGTGAATTCTACTAGAATATTACCGTCTTCCTGCTTCACTTCACGCCTTATTACCATTAGCACCATATCATCCTCATGCATAGCTCGAGAAAATTGTTGCATTGTCAAAACTGGGGTAGCCTCCTTTTTTGTATCAAATTCCGAAATCTATAAAGGATCCAAAACAAATTTCTTACCTTTGAAATTAAAAGAGTAAATGTTAGCATACCCATCATAGAGAACCCTCCGATCATAGAGCCACGGAGGTCCCAACAACATGTGGCAGACAGTCATAGGGATTACATCGCACCAAGCTTCGTCCATGTATTTTTTTCCCAATGAAAATTTAACCAAACACCGTTGCTTCACTAGGACTGAATTGGCTTCGTTAACCCAGCTGATCCGATAAGGAGTACGATGCTTCTCAATTTTCAGCTCTAAACGTTCGACGGCAGCTTCGAAGATCACATTCATGCTGCTACCATTATCAATAATGACATTTAATGCCCGACCATTATGCTCCATGCGTGTGTGAAAAATGTTGGTGCGCAACCACTCGGGATTAGCCTGAAGCTCTCTCTTAGTTCTTGTCAACACTCCCTGGATCACAGAGCTAGGTAAATTCGACGCACCCAAGTGTTCTTCTTCACTGTGACTATTCCCACTGGTCTCATCCCCATCCATGTCTTCAGCAGCGTCCACTACTAATAATTCCTTTTCACATGTAACGGCTAGTTTCTTATCTCTTGTAGGACACACCACAGCATAGTGTCCAAAGCCTTTACATTTATAACATTGTGGCCCTTCGCTGGAAGCTTTTGCTTTTCCTTTATAGTCTCCACTCACCGCTTCTAGATTGATCTTTCAGTAATGGTGGCCTTTGGACTGAAGGAGTGGTGATACGTTCTGGTCTTGAATCCATCGACGTCATTTTCCTCCCAACCGAAGGTCCCATTTGTCTCTCAATACGGAGTGCCAATTGATACGCCTCCTCCACGTTGATTAAACGTGCAGTCCACATTTCTTTGCATAGTTCACTGCTTAATCCGGTGCGGTATCGAGCCAAAGTTTGTTGTTCAGTCTCCACGATTTTGCTACGGACAGTCAACTCATGAAAACGATTCGTAAATTGATCAACACTCAATGACGCTTGCCTGAGTTGCAACATTTCTTCGAACATCATTTGCTCATAATCAATGGGCAAATATTTTTCCTTCAGTCGCTCCTTCATCTCTTCCCAGTTAGAAACTGATGGTCGTCGAGTAAGGCGTAATTGTTCTTCCACACTTCCCCACCATGCTCGTGCATGCCCCTTCAATTTCATTTGAACATAACGAACCTTTCTATCTTCTGATACAGCAAACCAATCGAAATAATCCTCGAGAGCCGTTAACCAGTCCTCAAAAGCATTGGATTCTAACTTCCCATAAAAATCTGGCACATCGACTTTCATTCTCTTGGTGAGTTCATCAAGAGGTTGATACCCTACACCATGTCTAGCACGACCCCGGTGAAAATTTTGCCTCTGATGTCGGATTCGAGGTTTATGATCCTCAAAGTCCTGGTTTTCTTCATTTTCCCAACCTTCATCATTATCTCCATCACTTTCGTCCAACCCCCCACTCCCATGAACTGCTCCGCGCCCTCTCCGATGGAAGGGCCCATACTCCTCTCGAACGTAACGTTCATCCATGACATCTAGTCAATGAGTGAGTGAAAGCGCCCTCGATCCGCGCGGTGCGCGGATCCACTTTTGACCCTCGAGGTTTGGGAGTCGCCACCTAGTTATTGTGATCTAGGAACCAAACTGACTCTAACATGGATAAAAAGAACTAATCTACCACAAAAAATCTGAATTCGGGGATCATGTTACGGGGTTGGAAGGTGTTAGGCACCAACCCCGCCCGGCCAAAGCCGGTCTCTACTAACTTCCCAAATATATCACATTGCTAAAAACCTAGATAAAAATAAAAAAATTACATACCTTTCCGATAGCAAGGATTTTGTTCCATCAGATCTGACAAAAAGAGCTCCTTGTATTGTACTCCCTTGCTTCGTTCTGTCTCCGGATTTGACTTCGGATCTCCTAGATCAAGGTATCTCCTTGCTTTTGGATCTGAACTCTTCAAGTTTGTTATGGATTTGGGGGTGTTTTTGGAGGGATTTTAGGTGTTTTCTAGACTAAAATTGAAGGAGGGATGTTAGGTAAGGAGTTGGGACTCCAAAACTAGGGTTTATAGGGGGCTAGGAGAGCTTCTAGACCTACTTCTCTTAGGGTTTATGATTTGATACGAAAATAGGGTGTGAGCACCTCTATTTATAGATGTTTTTAGGGGTTGATTTGGATAGAGTTAGTGTTTAATTAGAGATCTTTTAATTAGAGTTGTGTTTTAGTTAGACTTATTTTAGGTAGAATTGTGTTTTAATTAGAATTATTTTAGGTAGAATTGTTTTTAAGTTAAAACTCTATTAGATAGAGTTATTATTTAATTAGAATTCTATTATGACTTTTGGTCTTATTTGATTGACTTTTAATATTTTGACTTTAGTCTTAATTGATTGACTTTTAATATTTTGACTTTAGTCTTGCTTAATTGACTTTAATTTTGACTTTAGTCTCACTTGATTGACTTTAATACTTTGACTACAGTCTTGCTTGATTGACTTTAAATTTTGGAGAACCCCTTTCCATTATTTCTTTAATTCTTTGGACCCCCAAATGGAGGGGTCCTTAAAGAAATATCCCACGAACCCTCAACAATTTTACCCGAAAGTCCGATTGATCGATTTTTTAGGTTCAAATTTTTAAATTAATTTCATTAATTTTTTACTTTAATTATTTAAAATTTTATTTATTAATTTCAAATTTTTTAATTATGAAAATTGTGAAATTACCGTTTTGCCCCCGGTGAGGACTTTTCACGTTTCAAGTCTGTTTTTAATGTTCTAGGATGTTTTAGAATCAGTTTTTCGTAAGGAATTCAATGAGAATGTTGGTTTGTGTCATTTATGAAAATTTTATGTGAAATGATTGTGAACTTTATGAGGGGCATTTTCGTAATTTTGTCAAATTCTGTTAAAATTGGTGAAATGATTTATTTGGTTCCGATTTATTATTTTATGTGTTCGAGAGAGTTTTCCTAAGCGTAACGTAGGCTCTAGGGTTGTTTTGAGGTTAGGGGTATTTTGGTAATTTGATAATTTTTTAGTGATTTTTATCTTGAAGTTTCTTTTTGGTCTGCAAGATGATGATTTCTATGTTTCTGGGATCGTATTTTCCTAGCGTAGCGTGGTTTCTAAGGTTTTGTCAATTCGAGATACCTCATCCGGATTTCTAAAACACATCTGGTAACAAAATAAAGCAACGGAATACACATCCATCATTGGGAATCATTGCAATCGGATTGACGAGTTGATTAATCAGGCGAGTGCAAAAATGGGGTGTCTACAGTGAGTTGCTCCAACATTGTGGCGATTTGATCGATTTGGTGCTGCAATTGGGGCTGGTCTGTGTTTTGGTTAGTTGGGTTTTGGTCGTTTGGATTTGGGTTGTTTGCCATGGCGTATGAAGTACCACTGCGGGTCACAGGCATTAGACATGAAACTCTGTAACGAAAGAACCTTGCGCTGGTACCAAAATTGGTGCAAAGCCTCCTGGTGTAGACACCCCATTTTTGCATCCGCCTGATTAATCAACTCATCAACCCAATCGCAATGATTCCCAATGATGGATGTGTATTCTATTACTTTACTTTGTTACCAGATATGTTTCAGAAATCCGGATGAGGTATCTCGAACTAGAAACCACGCTACGCTAGGAAAATACGACTCCAGAAACATAGAAATCATCATCTTGCAGACCAAAAAGAAGTTTCACGATAAAAATCACAAAAAATGACCAAATTATCAAAATACCCCTAACATCAAAACAATCCTCATAAATGACACAAACTAATACTTCCATTGAATTCCTTACGAAAAATAGATTCTAAAACATCCTAGAACATAAAAAATTGACTTAAAACGTGAAAAGTCCTCTCCGGGGGTAAAACGGTAATTTCACAATTTTCATAATTAAAAATTTCGAAATTAATAAATAAAACATTAAATAATTAAAGTGAAACATTAATGAAATTAATTTAAAATTTTGAACTAAAGAAATCGATCAATCGGACTCTCAGGCAAAATTGTTGAGGGTTCGTGAGATATTTTTTTAAAGACCCCTCCATTTGGGGGTTCAAAGAATTACAGATATAATAGAGGGGCGGTTCTCCAAAAATTAAAGTCAATCAAGCAAGACTAAAGTCAAGGTATTAAAGTCAATAAAGTGAGACTAAAGTCAAAATTAAAGTCAATTAAGCAAGACTAAAGTCAAGATATTAAAAGTCAATCAATTAAAACTAAAGTCAAAACATTAAAAGTCAATCAAATAAGACCAAAAGTCAAAATTATAATAGAGTTCTAATTAAATAATAACTCTATCTAATAGAGTTCTAACTAAAACACAACTCCACCTAAAACAATTCTAATTAAAACACAACTCTACCTAAAATAATTCTAATTAAAACACAACTCTAATTAAAAGAACTCCAATTAAACACTAACTCTATCTAAATCAACCCTTAAAAAAATCTATAAATAGAGGTCATAACACCCTATTTTCGTATCAAATCAAAAACCCTAAGAGAAGTAGGTCTAGAAGCCCCCCTAACCTCCCATAAACCCTAGTTTTGGAGCCCCAACTCCTTACCTAACATCCCTCCTTTAATTTTAGCCTAAAAAATACCTAAAAGCCTTCCAAAAACATTCCAAAATCCACAACAAACTTGAAGAATTCAGATCCAAGAAAGAAAAGATACCTTGCCTCGGAGATCGGAAATCAAATCCGGAAATAGAACGAAGTAAGGGAGTACGGTACAAGGAGCTCTTTTTTATTGGATCTGAGGGAACAAAATCTTTGCTATCGGAAAGGTATATTTTTTATTTTTTATTTATTTTTATCTAGCTTTTTAGCAATGTAATTTATTTGGGAGGTTAGTAAAGATCGGCTTTGGCCGGGCGGGGTTGGTGCCTAATACCTTCCAACCCCGTAACATGATCCTCGAATTCAGTTCTTTTCTCGGTTCTAGATTAGTTGTTTATCTGTTTAGAGTCATTGATCGGTTCCTAGACCGTAATAACTATGTGGCGACTCCCAATCCTCAAGGGTCAAAAGCGGATCCGCGCACCCCGCGGATCGAGGGCGCTTTTCAACCTCACTTCAAGACAAGAACAGAACATACACATAATCTCTTTGTAATATTGGAATCACTCCAAAGAAAGTTCAAATTCGTTGAATGGCCAAAAGAAAAAAAAATTGACTTCATTCTCTTCCACTTTCTTTAAATATCAATCCCCTATTACCATCTCCAACTCCAACTAGGAAAGCAAAAAATCCGGAAAGAAATAAATAGAATAAAAAGAAAAACATAATTGCAACAAATAAGTAACTTCCTAAAAGTCCTCTGCATTTATGGAATTATGGAATATCCTTCTCCTAATTTGCATGAAAGAACATAGGAAAAAAAAAAGACAATGATAAATAAAGAAGTAGCAGAACTTTTCAAAGTGCTCCACAAAAATGAATACAATTTAGTAGAGCGTCTTAATAAGATGCCAACCCAAGTATCTATCTTAGGGCTACTACTGAGTTTAAAAAAGCATCGAGAAGTGTGGTTGAAAGTATTGAGCGAAGCACACATCGTCGAGGTTACCTCAACAGAACAATTGGGAAAGCTTGTGAGATAGATCATAACACCCAACACCATCACATTTATGAAAGTTGAAATCATCCCGGAGGGTTGTGGACACCTAGAGCCACTAAATATCGTAGTTATGTGCAAGAGAATGTTATTAGCACAAGTATTGATTGATAATGGATCTGCATTGAATGTATGTCCATTAACTACCCTGGCGAAGCTAGGTGTTGATCGAACTCCCCTCATGCCTAACAATCGACAAATAACTTTGGAGGTCCTTAGCATGTCAAATACATTCAATTTCCTTGAAGTTGATCAAGTTAAAAGGATTTAGAACATTTTGCTTATCCAAGAGAATTTTTTACAACTTGTACACAATGAGCCCTCCTACCCCAAGTTTGTTGAGACTCTATCAAAGCAATATACCTCTAAGCCCTCATATCCTTAGACAAATTGCATGTTATTGCTATCTATTTTAAAAGAGTTTGACCACTTTCAAAGGGTATGGGCACCTTTGCCCACCCAAAATAATTTTTAGAAACTTGTGAGGTTTTACACCTCTATCTCTTGATCACCATGATTGGTAAGACTCAAAGGGGAGCAAAAGTCAATTAAGGACACTATGGAGGGTAACCAAGGTTTTTTATTTAGGTTTTGTTGATAATAAGAGGAGCTTGTTAGGTTTGAACTTTTATATCCCCAAGGGCCTATAAATAGAAAACCCTTCCAAGGTAGAAGAAAGGAGAATTCTACCTTCCTAAAATTTTGTCAAATTCTTCTTTCAAAGCCTCTTAAAAGCCCGAATTGTTTTTTCCAAATGACTTCTTACACCTTTTAGAAGCTTGGAGTAAGAAGAAGAAAAGAAAAAAAAAAGAATGAAGAAGATTAAGGTGAGGAGATATACTTTAATTTCTATTTTTTGCTTATTGTGCTCCCTAATACCATTTCTATCTCTCCCATTCTAGCTTTTACATTCCATGTTTGTGTATTTTTAAGCAATGTAGTATTACTTTCCTTTATTTTCACGGCTTAAGAAAGAAGAAAGTAATCCCTCCATTGTATGGTGATTTTATCCTTTCTACGTTCATAATAAATTCCAAAGGAAATGTTTAACTTCTTGCAAGTTTTTCAATTATTTACTTTCAAGAGCCTTTAAATTCAAGCTAGTAGTGTACTTTATTTTCCAATGACTTAAGAAGGAAGAGAGTATTCCCTCCATGTGAGGTGATATTTTCATTTCTAAGTCCATAATAAATTCCTTAGGGAACATTTCTATTCAATGTCTTTATTTACGTTTTTTAACTTACTTGCATTCATGTAGCATAAACATTCATAATGGCTAAGGAGGAAGAAAGTAATCCTTACATGTGAGGTGATCTTCCCCTTTCTAAGTCTATAATAAGTTCCTTATGGAACATTTGCATTGATACACCCTTACACAGACCACGCCCTTTTTATTCTAAAATGCTAATAGTCAAAGAAGGAAAATCTTTATAGATTTGAGCTTAAAACTTTGAACATACAAAAAACAGTCCCTTAAGGACACTGTAACACACTGTATTTTTAACTCGTATCTCGAGGAAATCAGATGGTATTTATTTGAAGAATATTTTAGAAAGAAAACTTAGAGTCAAGTACCTGGATTATGCTATGTTCATTTTTATTGAAGATCGACTTCGCCATTAGTTTCAAAATGTTCGAAATATATACTTTAGCCTATAAGTAAGTTTGAATCCAAGTTTGAGTGAAAAAGTTAACAAATCCTCGAATTTCGCATCGAGTGGGACGCATACAGTAAAATTTTTGTTAGAGGAAGAATCAAGAAAATTCGACATTACCATTAGATCCGTAGCGAAAAATTAGTCAAAATGGAATACTCGTTTGTCATTTTTCGAGTCCGGATAGTCAAGTTACGATCGAAACTAGAAATAATAAGGAAATTACAAGTATGCCCTTGCCCTTGTTATAAAAGAAAATTTATTTTCTTTTAAACCACTTTCTTTCTTCTCCAAAGCTCAGATTTTTCTAAAGACCTAGGGTTCTCCTCTCTTCTCCTCAAGATCCGTTAAGAACGAATGACCGTTGAACTTCGACGAAGAAGACAAAGTTGTCGGCTACGACAATAGCTACAACCTCACCCTCCTTGTTAACCCATTCTCATTTGTTTGCCCTATCCTCCATCAAAACCCAGCCGTGTGGTTCGAGTGAATCCTAACACATCTTCATCGAGGGTTCCATTAGGCAAGAGTTAGGCCCCCCATTCATTGTAGAAGCAAATGAGTGCCGTCGTCAAAGGGGATTGTAAACCCTAGCTCACTTTGCATCAAACTCAACTCAACACCAACTCCTTCACCACCAACTTTGATCCTTATACGAGTTCATTGCTTTCGGCGTCCACAAACATGTAGGGGACTTTCAATTCCTATTGGTAACTTTAGATTTCTCAATGTGCATTTAGGGTTTTGAAACAAATTTATTGTTTGCATTTAAATCGTAGAAATTGGTGTTTGATTCCAAATTCATGGTAGAAGTAGGTGTTTTATTTATGTTTTATCGAATTTTGATAACAAAATCGTGGGTGGGTTGAATGATTCGAATAACAGAAGAAGAATCCGAAACATGGATCGAAAACTCGAACGTTCGAGTAAGGTTCAGGCTGTAGGTGGGAAAGGTCGGTGCCACCGGCACCTACCGAAGGCATTCTGTCGGTCCCACCGACAGAATGAGGTTTCTGCCATCGACGAAACCAAATAACGCGAGAAAATTTTGTTCTGTCGGCAGGACCGTCGGCCCCACCGACACCTGCCGATGTGTATTCTGTCGGTCCCACCGACAGAATATTGATTCTGCCATCGACAGACACAGTTTTGATCAGAACAGTGTTCTGACTCTTGGCTTGACCTCCTCACACCTTATACACTATTTCTCACCCTTTATTTCATTAAAAACATTTAAGTATTCCATTTACTTTAAGTTCTTTAATGAAATTAAGGTTTTATCCCCCATTTCGGAACAATGAGAATGATTTTAGGATCCAAATCTCAAAGGATCAAAATCCGAATTTTGGTTTAAAGAACAAAATGTAATTTTCGACGTTTTCGGCAAGTTTTCAAAATGAAATAACTTTCACGTTTCTTTGAATTAGATTACAAAAACTA
Organism: Akebia trifoliata; assembly: GCF_017979445.1. Taxonomy (NCBI): domain Eukaryota; kingdom Viridiplantae; phylum Streptophyta; class Magnoliopsida; order Ranunculales; family Lardizabalaceae; genus Akebia; species Akebia trifoliata. Next base: position 44,233 of record NW_028237001.1, read on the forward strand.
TATGGTGTCGAATCTCATGATCGAGACTTTTATTTCGAAAAACCCGTTTTCAATTTCGAGAACTTTGAAAATTTGAGTTTCTGACACTTAGCCAAATTTTCACCAGCTTTCTCTATTTTTAACAACCTTGGTCCCGAGCATCGCTGGGACTTTGTTTTTAAATAAACTTTGAGGATTTTCAATGGAAAGACCAAAAGAATGACTTTGAAAGATTGAAAATGGATGGTCGATGTGAAAAGATGAAAAGTGAGAATGTCGAGAGAATGGGAAAAGGGAATGAACGGTAAAATGTCAGAATCACACCCGAGGGGTGATGTCTGCATTTTACATTGTATGTTGTGTGTAGGTTGGTGAAAGGATATCCAGGTTATTAATGAAAGGGTTGCATGTTTATTTCCGATTATGTTAGCGCTTGCGTTGAGTACTGTTATTTATTTTAGGCCGGGTGGCCACGGTTGCATGGTAGGAACTGGATATCCGTTCTCAACCCTGTTCTGTTAATTTCTCTTTTGTTTTAAATGAAAAATTATATATGTACGTAGCTATTTTGTGAGCTGTTAAAAGGTTTGTGAATGCCTGAAGGGATAGTGTGTCACATCATCCGGAGGGGTACACTATCCTGGGATGTACGGTAGGGACCACCAAACTCATACGTGGTATGGGACGCGTATGAGAGTGGAGTCACAACTGGAATCCGGGTCCATTCCTTTCTTATCTTTACCAGTGAACGTGTATTGTAAAGGTGGTCGTATACGAGTGGAGTGTCATTTGGGAATTACATGCACACCTGATAGGCATAGACGAAGATGATTAGTCAGTGATCACTAACAATCTAGTAGTAGTCGAACGTTCTGACACATCGAAAAGAGACCCATTGCTTACGGTCACGTCAAACGGCCAGCCTGAGCCGGATAAATAGTCACCAGTGTGGTAAGCGCAGCGACCGGCCACAAAATCAGGAACTAAAAGCCAGATTTATGTTGTAACATCATGTCCTGACTGGGAGCGATCCAGTCGTGAATCTCAACACTCAAATTCCATTACTCCACCACTTGTATTATGTATCTGTGTTATATATTTCGGATTATAAACTGAAAATCATGTCTACTATTTCAATATTGCCAACTGTATTTGCATAAATGGAAAACGTATAATGCGTATGGATGGTTGATGTTATGTGTTACTTTTAAATTGTTTAGTTGCTCATCCCTGGCTATATGTACCAGTTAATCGTAGTTTCAATTGTAAAACTTGCATGTTTTGAAATAATGAAGTATGATTATTCGATCACGTTAGGGGAGGTTATTAGTAGGAATTGTTTGTGGACCTACTGGGTAACCATTGTTACTCACCCTTTTCCTTTCATTTTTTTTTAGTTGCAGAGCCTCCAGTTGGCGCAGCGGGTGCTGAGCTATTAGCCGAGGAACGCCTGGTCGGTCAGATCGACGACTAGAGTCCGTTGCCCGGTGAGCAACACGACTACTTCTACTAGGAGTCTGTTCATCCTAGGAGGTGTACATAGTATTTTGGGACCGAGTGCTAGGTCTATGTTAGAGGGAGGATAGACTTTGTAATCCTGTATAACTTTATACCTTTTTGCGCAACTCTGATCTTGCTTATTTTGTTTAATAAAATCTATTGTCTCTCGTTGCTTTATACAGGATTGTTTGGTATGGTTTATCAGGTTTGAGTTCCGTGAATCGCTAACATAAACAGAGGAGACCATGCCGAAATTTCGAGGCGCCACCTAGTGCCTCGAGGCGGTATTGGGATTTGTATTAGCGTTTGGCGGGGCGCTACAGACACATTTTTGAACACTTTTACACACACTCTCACTCTTTTTTTACTTCATGCATGTATTCTTTTTTAATCCCAAAATTCTAAAATAAACAGTTTATACTTCACGTTTGTCCAATACATGGTTACCACCAACTTGGTGGGGGTGAAATGAGGTGCCCAACATATTCCTTGTCTCACAACCGAACCTCCCTACACTTAATTTCTAAAGTTAGACCAATTTGAGTTACCATTTTTCAAGAACAAATTTTCAAAACCATATTTATGGTGTCCATTCATACCTTAAATTCTTTGAACGGTGGCAACTCCTAAACCTAAGTAAATTAAGTCAAAACCTTTTGAACCTCCCGTTCGGCACCCAACAATTTGCCCAACATGTTTTCTCCTACATGGGTTAGAAGTTTTGGAATGGACTAGTTTTTGGTGAGGATGATCTCTATGGTGAGAATATCATCCTCACCAAAAATCAGCCCATTCCAAAACTTCTAACCCCATCACAAATGGTTTACAAAAAATGGACAGTCCACGATTTTTCAACTTGTAAACATGGGGTTAAAAGTTTTTGGAATGGGCTGATTTTTGTTGAGGATGAACTCTATGTTTCAACTTGTAAACCTGAGGTTAGAAGTTTTGGAATGGGCTGATTTTTGGTGAGATTGATCTCCTCACCATAGAGATCATCCTCACCAAAAATCAGACCATTCCAAAACTTCTAACCCATGTAGGATAAAACATGTTGGGAAAAATGTTAGGTGCTGAATGGGACCCTATATATATATAGGGAAATGTTCAGCACCCTAAGTTTTACCACACACTTTAACAAACGTTTTTTGTCCTACATGGGTTAGAAGTTTTGGAATGGGCTGATTTTTGGTGAGAATGATCTCTATGATTATAAGATCATCCTCCCCAAAAATCAGCCCATTCCGAAATGTTTAGCCCCATGTTTACAAGTTGAAAAATCGTGGACCGTCCATTTTTTGTAAATCATTTTTGATGGGGTTAGAAGTTTTGGAATGAGCTGATTTTTGGTGAGGATAATCTCCTCACCATAGAGATCATCCTCACTAAAAATCAGCCCATTCCGAAACTTCTAACCCATGTAGGACAAAACGCGTTTGTTAAAATGTGTGGTAAAACTTAGGGTGCTGAACGGGACCCATATATATATATATATATATATATATATATATATATATATATATATATATGGGGGCGGTTCAAAAAGCCATATGAGAAAACATATGAAAAAACTTTCGTTTTTCAAAATAAGAGTTAGAGGTTTTGGATTGAGCTGATTTTTTGCAAGGATGGTCACTATGATGAAAAGATCATCCTCACAAAAAATCAGCTCAATCAGAAACTTCTAAATCCATCAAAAGTGATTTACAAATTAGTGATAAAAATTGGTAAAAAATCGACGGTCTACATTCTAAATCACTTTTAATGGGGTTAGAAGTTTCAGATTGGGCTGATTTTTTTTTCTTTTTTTTTGGATGATCTTCCCATCATAGAGATCATCCTCACAAAAAATCAGCTCAATCCAAAATTTCTAACCCATATTTTAAAATTTTATTAAAAACGAAAGTTTTTACATATGTTTTCTCATATGGCCCTTGAACCTGACCCTATATATATATATATATATATATATATATGGGAGGCGTTCGGCGCTTCACTCTTTAACAGATGTTTTAACAAACAATTTCAAACCATTGGATATGACGCACACGGATGCTTGAGATTAAAAGTTGCGTTTAAGTTATAACTTAAACGATATTTATAGCGACATCCTTCATCTTTTTAATAATTAGTACTACCTCCTTATATTCAATTAAACCAAAAAAACAGAGAGTAAAACTCTCATCTCTTTCGTTGAAACCTTCCTTGCCTCTCTCTCGACCTCTCTTTCTTTCATTCTCTCTCGTTCTCGTTGACTACCCTGTTCGAATGGCTTTGCAACGATCTCGGTGCAACTACCTCCATCTCGACCTCGCTGCAGCTACAAAAGCCTCTCCATCTCTTGTTGCAACTCCCTCTACGAAGACACGTACTCTCTCTCTCTCTCTCTATTTCTTTCCTCCCATCATTCTTTTATATTAATTTGATTTTCGATTTAATGAAGACAAAAAATTAGTAATTATTTAAGGTTTTTTTAATTCTGAAATTGATTGTGGTTTGTTGAAATGATTGTTACTTACTAGTACTTAATGCTCACAAACACTTACATTACTTAAGGTTGTGAAATACTAAGCAAAATATATTAGAAATCACTTAGAATGCCCTTCAATGGTGTTAGAGAATAAGATGCATAATATTAAAAAGCATGAGATACATTGTATCATTGTTAGTGTATCTCACACAAATGGAAGGTTGTGATGAAGGATATTCTAGAATATATATTGATATTTAGAATATATCAATTAGGATATTCTAGAATATTATATTAGGTAGTTTTCATATATCTTGGTTGATGTAATGCCTATAAATACCCTATTGGGGCTTTTGTAATATTCATCCAAAAATTATCAATAAAATTCATTTTTTCTACATGGTATCAGAGCTCAATCTCCATTGAGCATATCGATCTTGGTGCGCTGTTCTTCGGCGATGACGCCACCGCCATCGCCGAACCTTAATCATTTTATTTACCTTATTAGTAATTTTTTTTCAATAAAAATACCATCTTTCTTTATGTTCTGGACCTAGATATCTTATTTTCTTTTTTGCTATTATTTTAGTTTTTTTTTTGTTTTTCCAATAAAATTCACAATTTCTTATATATCTCTACAAATCTCCCAATTTCACACATTCATGCTACACGATCTCAATTTTTTTTCCATCTAAAATCTCTCCAATGAGAGTTCTTTCATTTAAATGGAACAATCCTACTTTTTTATGCTTCTAGGAGAGATCATTACAGATCTGGTCTAATAAGCCACCGGCTCCGACAGACTCGAAAATAGCAGGATACAACAGTGATGGACTTCATAGACAGACGGTGACCACCAGCAAGCACGATTGGCACTTCGACGATCAATGAACATATCTATTATTGAGATCAAGCAATTATTCAACAAAACCAATTGCATATTCCTTTTTCAAAGGACCATGCAATTGCGAGAGGATATTAGAGAATAAGATGCACTGTATTAAAATGCATGAGATACATTGTATCATTGTTGGTGTATCTCACACAAATGGAAAGTTGTGATGAAGGATATTCTAGAATATATATTGATATTTATAATATATCAATTAGGATATTCTAGAATATTTATATTAAGTAGTTTTACAGTTGGAGCTTTACATTACCTTGGTTTTACACGTCCAGATATCGCTTACAGTGTTCATTGCGTAAGCAAGTTCATGCATTTTAATATAGTGCATCTTATTCTCTGACAAATAGAACTATTGAACTTGCTTGAGTTTTAAGGGGAAGACTTCACCATCAATTATCTAGGTTATTTATTTATTTTATTTTTTTATATCTTAAATTTCTCCAAAAAAAACTGAACTGAACTGAAGGCATGAAGCTTTATTTTTTGCTTGGATTTGTTTTATTTTTATTTAATAGAAGAGAGAAGAATTTGGTGATGGCACTTGTTCAAATTTGCAGTTCAAGTTTGTGGATTTCTGGAAATAGAAGAAGAAGAAGAAGAAGTGATACAAAAATAAGAGGTGTTGCCTCCTCAAGGGATTTAAAAAAGGTGAAGTTGGGAGAGTCTGACTTGAAGATCACAAAGCTTGGGATTGGAGCTTGGTCATGGGGTGACACCAGCTACTAAAACAACTTTGAATGGGATGGTAATTAATGCTCCTTTGCTTTTTTTTTTTTTTTCTTTTTTTAAATATAGTACCAAAATACATAATCTCATTGTCAATTGTTCTTAATTATTTTTTTCAGTGGATAGAGGACATTGAAATAAAAATAAATGTTTTTTTTCCCTTTGTAATTGAGATGTCCGACCTCTTAGCCATGTAAATTATTATTACTTATCGCAAATGATTCCATCATTAAATATAGTATACCCAATCCTAGTCAGCATATTTTTTTGTTTTACTCCTCGCAACTCTTCTTCGGCTAGGCTTGGGCTGAATAGTAAAGCAAGTTCAAGTATTAGTAACATAGCAAAAATGCGTTACTCGTCATTAATATGTTTGCACATACATTTCCCTCCCCCACACACATAGGGTAATATCTGGGATAAATCCTAAAGGGTGCACTACAAAATATGAGGTATTTAGAGGCATTTTTAAACTGCCACTAATATCAACTAAACCGCCACCAATATATTTAAGGGCGGTTTAGTCAAACCGCCCACTATGGTGGCGTCATCGATTCCTTTTAGTGGCCGACTAAGGACGGTTTTAAAACTGCCTCTAAATAATGATTTAAGGGCATTTTTTACATTTTTAGAGGCTTTTTGAAAACCGCCTCTAATAATAATAATAATTTAATGGTGGTTTAAAAACCGCCTCTCAAGAATATGATTTAAGGGCGGTTCTTATATTTTTAGAGGCTATTTTAAAACTGCCTCTAATAATAATAATAATTTTAATGGCGGTTTAAAAACCGCTTCTAAAGAATATGATTTTAGGGTGATTCTTATATTTTAGAGGCTATTTGAAAACCGCCTCTAAAAGGAATAATTTAAGGATAGTTTTAAAACCGCCTATAAATATTGATATTTAAGGGCGATTTTTTATATTTTAAACGCAGTTTGAAAACCGTCCCTAATAACAAATTAGTTTTTAAAAAAACAACATTAGAGGCAATTCAAAACCGCCTCTTATATTGTAAAAAAATAATAATAAAATATTCATTCCAAAATAAAACCTACAATTATATAAATAAAAAGAGCTTCTATTGGCACTACAAATTTCACTTATCACTTATTTATAAAAAGATATCACAACCTATAAATGAATATTTTACCCATCTCAATATTATTTTCCATGAGCAGCCGAGTCAACAGAAATAAAATCCAGATCTACGGAAAAGCTATCACCTTTATGCCTTATTTTCACAAACCCATATTAAAAAAAGAAAAAAATTGGAATCATGGTCAGAAATATCAGTCTCCAGAAGCTAGAGACAAGGAAAAAATAAAGAAATTCATCAAACATCAATGCAGAAAATTACTTATAGAAATTCAAAAGCAATAACTAGTTTATACCCAAATGAAAACAATGAAGATAATTACAGAAACAACATAAACACAAACTCATTAGCAGTTAATAATATTAAACCACTTGTATTAGCAGGAATTATGCCAAGTGCCCCTGTTCTTAAATGAAACAAACAATGCCACAACTATTGCACCTGAAAACATAGAAATTTGTTGATCCTTCTATGAAGATTTATAGTACCTTTGATTGGGAAGAGGTTTCTTAAGGGCTGATGCATCTTTATTCTGCAAACAAGAAAATAAAAGCGCTCAACAAGACAAGCAGTGATGTCGGAACTAGCAAACTCTAGATAAAAATGAAATGTTCTTGAAGACATCATGACTACTTCCACAATATTAAATTACTTAACACAATAAGAGAAATAGGATATGTACAGATAGTCTTGTGCAACGGAAATAAGAGAGATTAAAAACATGATAAGGGAGGATGTGCTTACACTTTCTCTCACATTTTTATATTAATAAAGGAGAATCAATTTGACAAGTTTTTCTTATCTCGGGATAATGAATTTATGACAATGTTTCCACGTGTCTACTAGCTAGTCTATTATACAAAATATCAGTGAACTGGCACAACTACAATAGATTTTTGCAGGGCAGGTTGAGGATGAAGGAAGCATAAAACAATTACCTCCATAGATAATCCTGGTTGCGGCAACAACTTCATCACCAACATTCTTTTTGAGCCATTTCCTCAATTCGAAATGCACTTATTATATACAAAATATTTAGTGTGAGAAAACGACGTGGTGGAAAAGCAGATTTTATCAATTAACAGAAAAGTTGGGCTATCCCATACAAAAGGGTTCCCACAATAGTCAACACAAGCTTCACTACTGCAGCTGATAGAACATAGAACTTGTGTATTTAGAACCTAAACATATAGGTCAGCATCAGATGCATTCAAAGTATTATGCATGGCAGGCCCAAAAAAATGATGTAATTAACAATAAAATCTATAGTTTGGGCTACACCACCCATTTACTTATTCAACCTTGGTTTTGGCTTGGGCAAACTGTTCGCACCAAACTCTCTCTCTCTCTCTCACACACCCACACCTCCACCCCACCCACCACATCTCTTTCCCCTCTTTCTCTTCTTTCTCCTTCCTCTCTTCTGCAAAGAGGAAATAACTTCTGGTTAAAATACAAAATCCCATTTTGTATTACAAAATATTAAACAAATTCGTTTTTGGCCGAGTCAAAAACCGAGCCAAGCAAACAAATAAAGAAAAAAAATCTATTCAATGAGCAAAAGGAGAGAGAGGGATTCAAACCCTCGATAGTTCGCTGTTCAGAACTATAACAGTTTTCATATGGCTATGGCCATATGAGTTCACACCAGTACTAGATTTGAAGGGCATCATACCATAGCCGTCGAGGTGAAATAGGGATCTAAAAGATCGAATGGAACGATACATAAATACATGGACAAGTACATCCCTTGTGGGTTCAAAGCATATTCCTTTAAGGTAAGGGGAGGCCTTGAGTTTTAAAATCCTGTACTTGATTGAGGCCACTTAGGTGCTTTTTTATCACTTTACCTTTGTAGAGAGCTGTGAGCTAATCATATTGGGGGTTTTCTATAAAAACTTGAAAACCATAATTTGCAGTTCAAAATTGATTCCTAGCTGGCCATAATACCTGGTAAATTTCATCGTTTTAAGCATACATTTAAGTGTGTGATCGTTTACATCTATAAATTTTGAGGTAATTTAAAGAAAAAGTACCCTGTGGAAAAGAAAAAAATGAAGCACACAAAACAAACAATTTTACAATAAGGGCTGTGGTGTCTAATTGATAATCCATGACCCTAATAGAAAGGAGTTATTTTACTATGGAGCTTAATTGGAGAATGATTTCAATTGTTGCTAAATTGAAGCATAAATAAGGGTTGTGGTGTCTAAAGGTTGTGTGGCTAGAGCCATTTGACTAATAATTGGTTTCTCTAGTAGTAATCCCATGTCATCACACACCAGTTATTACTTCACTCAATCAGATATTACTGTTAGTTCTAAATTTGTCCTAAAACAAAATTATATGCCTAGTTCCCACTCTTTAACCTACTCTATGATAAAACTGAATAATGGTTATTTCACTCGTAGTATATTTTATAAATGTACTGATTAGAAAACCTTATTCAGATGATCAGTGGCACCTTCAACTATATAAGACAACAAAGACATGATCTAGCTATTAAACATAATAACAGATCATCATATAAAACATATTAGTTTCCTCTAACCTTTGCAAATTACTTGAAGGATATACCTTAGTGATGGGTGGACGAGAAGCCTTTGCTTCAAAATCCATCTCAGGTAAGCGTGCAACCTCCACTCCGTTGTCAAATAATATGTAGGTCGGAAGTTGGCCCATAGACACTACAAATTTGAACAAGAACTACAAATTCAGTAATAATGGGAAAAATATAAAAATCATCAATGTAATATTTGGAAATTAGTAAAGCATTACATTCAAAAGAAATACTGAACAGTATGATAATCAGAAGATGTATGGAAAAATGTGATTGTTAGATTCATTTACTGCTCAAAGATATTCCAAATTTTTCTGCAGCATTTGGGAAGAGACCAAGATCCACTATTCCAAAAGACAGATTTTTGTTTGAGTATCTGCAACAAGATAGTAATATGAGCATGCAGAAAAATAACTAGTAATGCTTCAGACAAGAAAATGAGACATACACTAAACATATGAAAAGCAGTTACAAATACATACTCCATAAGAAAGTCTTTTTTTAGTGAAAGTGCCAACTTAGTTAATTAACTAAAGAGATAAACCTGTGCAATGATGATGGGACCCCCTTGTGGTGCTAGGAGTTTCGCATTTTTAACCATGTCCACAATCTTAGTAGTAAATTTTTTCATCTCCTCCTACAAATAAAAATATTAATATTTTATGAAACTGAGTTTAGGTACTGTGTTTATACTTTAAAGTCTTCTTTTGGACATGTAAAATTAAGTCAAACAATTATTATGAGTTTAAGCTAGAAAGAACCAAACAGAGCAAATAAATGGGAAAAAAAAATAATAAAAAAAAAGACCTTGTAAACCGAATTGTCTGTCCTCAATTTGATTCCTGGTAGATTGTGTAACCACACTGGAAATCCTTTGGTACAAGGAAAAGACATGGGTATGTATACAAGTGGTTAACTAAAAGTGATATTGAAGTGTAAAAATTTCTTATTTTCAGTGATTTGCATAGGCATTGAAGTTCTTTGTTGATTGAAACTGCAAAATAAAATACCCATAATTCCATTCGGCACAAACATAAGGTCCAATTCGGAGAATCGCATAAAGTCCCACTTCTTGTATGTTTCTAAGAAATCTGAAAAGGTCTAGATTCCCTGTGAAGTCATACTGAAGGGAAAAAAAATGAAAAGATGCAAAAGTTAGGTTCTTTACTCGTTTTGTTAATATTTTACTAATATATAAAAAGAGAAGAGAGTGAGAGATAGAAACCTAACCTTGCCCTGAATAGGCTCATGGTCGTTCCAGAAGACATAGGTCTCAATTGCATCAAGACCTCCTTCCTTTGCCTTTCGGAACAAATCTGGCCACATCTGGAAATCCATGTAGGAATCAGCAAAAACAAATAAAAAATTCTTTGAACTTGGAGGGTCGAGAGAGAGTACGAAAAAAAAGACAACTATTTCGATAAAGAGTTTTTATATTTCCTTGCATTGCAGGTGATTTTTAACCATGTGAATGTGCCTGCAAATGCATTTATGATTTCCAATGGAAATATAAAATATTCTCAATGAACATAACACCTTCTTAGTCTTAAATTAATTAATTTTGCAAATTTTCTTAGCTTTTTTTTTTGTTATAGTTCTCCCATTAGAACATATAAACCAATCAATCCAAGTAAATAGATTAATAAATAAAAACCCATCAACCTCTGGAGTGCTGCGTGGATAATGAATGGCACCCGAGAAGATAACCCAGTGTTCTCCATTGATCTTTAGTACTCTTCTATCATAAGAAACATTCGTTCCCCCTGAGGGCAAGCAAAAACAAAGAAAAACTAAACATGAAATGTGAAATGTAACTCTCCTACAATAATCCATCTTCATCTCCTTAATGAATCAACAAAATCCTATTCAAGAGAAGAATTTATAAAAAAAGTTTCGGATAAAATTGAAGTGTAACTGATTTAGTCGTTAAACAACAGAAATCTGGTAAGTCCCATTTTAGAGTAAAAGTTTGTTATATTTTCTTTAGAAAAGTAGGTAGTTCAATTTGGTTGATTTTATAGTAAAGTTTGTTATATTATTTCTTTCTTTATTGAGGTCGGGTAGAAACTAAAATTTGTTTCTCACAAATACCCCATCCACAACAACTACTTTTGCATTTAAAATATGGAAAAAAAGAGATATTATAATCCGAGATCCCTATAACGTTGGTTAGTTTTCAATAAGAGTCGTTCAAAACTAATCTACATTCAACACTGGTTGACCTGGTACACTCTTTTACTTATAATTAAAGAAAAAGATTATAATCCCAAATCCCCTAGATTATGGTCATTGGTTAGTTTTCAAAAAGAGTCAGTTCTAAATTGACTTTCCACACTGGCGGACCTGTTAGTGTGCGAACAATCAGATATTTTTCCTCCACACCCCCAATCCCTATAAGAGTCGTGATAATCAGACTCTCTCACGTGGCATACTGTGTCTGAACCATAGATTTCCTTTCCTTGGGATACACAACCACATATCCCAATAATCTGTGCAGTTATGCACCTCGATGAAAGGAAATCTATGTTATGGCACACCCACTCTCCCTGTAATCATGTATTGACTTTATCTTTTAGAGGAATGATTTTCAGACTTCTCACGAGGCATACTCAGAATACTATCCTGACGTGGCATGTGTTAGAACCATAGATATTTTTTCTTGAGATATAAAATTGCACATATCGAGTATTTTCCATGGCATAAAATGTTTTAGCACATGATGCCAAGTCAGGAAAGTATTTTGAGTATGCCAAGTAGGGGAGTCAGATTATCACCATCTTTTATTATTGACTAAGGATCGAATACCGGTGTCTATGTGGGTTGTTTTGCTTGGTAACACATAGTTTTGCATTTGCTAAAAACATGCAATGGTCCTCGCACTGCTATACTTTAATAGTACAGTTTTGTACTCTACAGGTGGTCCTCAAACATATCAATCCAATCTATTCAATAAAGGAGCTCTGTGTAGAAAATATATTAGAAACAGATCATGTTAACCATCCCATAAATACTTTCTTCAGGACTAGTTTCATTATATTTGTTTGCCTAAAAATGGTTTGATCATTAAGATCAGTTGCTTAGAGTAAATCTTATTCAAAAAATGTTCTCAATCAAACACATCGAAATAACCCAAAGTGATATTATCAGCATAAGTGGCCTGAGAGTGTCCTTAGTTGCAAATGCATTTAATAGCCCTAAAAAGGGGGAAAAATCAGAAAACAAAAGAAAACATGCAATTTTGAAGTACTTGACAAGACACACCATTGTATTGTCGGAACTCTCCATGTAAGATGCAAGAAATATAAAAGGAACAAAAACTAATGCTTACTTCTGGAATAACCCAATGTGACAACCTCGCATAAAGAAGGTCAATAGAAACCCCATTGAATTTGAACCTCATTACAAGGACACGAGCATCAGGTACAGGGTGCAACTCTGTTACTTCAGGCATCTCAGCTAGCATAATATGAAGTTTAACAAAGAAATCCTCCTGCAGTCAAGTGAAGAAAATGTTTACAAAAATCACTGCTTTATTTCTGACGTACCCATCATTCTCTAAGCACTTTGGCAAAGATTTAAGATTCTAAGGGTTGATAGGCAGGCCGTAATGAATGTGGATTGAAATAGTAAGAAAACTTTAAGAGCGTGTACATTAAAAGAAGAAAATGATCTATATTGAATTGAATGGTAGACCAATATTCCGTTGCTAACAAGTTCAAGATCCAGGATGTCCATGTGTCTTCACCTTGAGAAACAAAACTTCGAGATTCGAGATGTTAGATTCAGACATGATCAAAATTCACTTGAATCCCAGTGGCAACTTAGGATTCCTATCCAAAAGGGAAAACCACAAGGAAAAATAAAAGGAGATTATGCCCAAGAATCATGTCACAATCAATGCCCATGAATTAAGAACCCAAATCAAAATATTGAATCTCGACATTGGGGTAATCGTAAATACCAAAAATTAAACAAGATCAAGGATGCTGATGTATCACCTCCTTAACACACAACTTCAAGAGTTGTGAATACAGATTTGAACATGACCAAAATTCAGGAGTATAATCCTATTTATAAACCAAGGTTCTGATCAAATAAGGGAGACTCGACCATGAAAAACAGAAGGAATTCCTATCATTTTTCTTTTATTGTGTCAAAAGTCCTCATATTCTGTTTATAGATAGTAATTAGGTGACCCAATATTTAGTTTTACTAATAACTAAAAAAGTAATACAATTCAATCAAATTAATACCAAATATAATACATAAAAAAAATTACCTCTTAGCCAGGTGCATCAAGTGAACTACTCCTTGCTTCATCCTTTTCCTTCCTCCTTTATCCGGCCTTGGGACCGGCAATGTAAAATGTTTAATTTTACATTGATGGAGTTAAAAAAGGTTTACCTAATAAGCAAAAAAAATATGAATTAGTAATAAGTAAAAAAAATGATATAGTAAGAAACATAAAATATGCGATACGAGATACTAACAATAAAAAAATATGAGAAAAGGTAGGAAAAGTGTATGAAGTCTTACACCAATATATTAGTGTATGTGTACCTTACACATTCCAAAATAAAGAGTATAATATGGGTGAAAGAAGTAATTCTTACCTATCTTGAAATAGTTCAAAAAACCCCAAAAGTTACTGATGTTACTTAGTATTTAAAACAAAGTAGTTTACTAAAGACATTAAAAGAAAGAGTAACTCTTGTAAGTTACGGTAAATCAATCATCGTCCAGAGGCTGGGTAGAAGAGTCAGGTGGAACTGAGTACGAGTTTTCGAACTGCAAAAAAATATATATTATGAATTATATTGTATTACCTTATTATAAAACTTAAATAATAAGAATAAATACTTACTCGTTTTATTCCCATAAAAAAACGTTTGAGCTCCTCATGCGCCTCCCTATCAGATTCTCTTTGTCGCTCAACCTCGACCTTATCAGCTTCTCTTTGTTTCTCCATTTTAATAAGTTGAATTTCTAAAGTTTTCACTTTATCCTTCAAAGTGATAAGCTCCTCGGTATCTGTGGATAAGGAGGCACCTTGGCTAGAAGATGATCCAAACAATGATGTTGAAGTCGGACCCAAACCATACCCATGAACACGGCCAGGTTACTCAGGCCCCATAACCTTAGCAAATATGTCATTCGGTCCGATGATGTCTTGAGAGTCTAGTGGTAAATCTTTCATGAGTTCTTTCATCTCATCCTATAAAAATATTTATGATTTTAATTAATTTAATCAACAATTATTGACAATGATTAATTATAATAAATAATTTATATTTTTCAATAACGTAATTTTGCACTTACAATTTTCTTAGCAGCAACATCATCTACTAGAACGTTATCACCATTAGTGTGGGTCTCGATAAATAATTCTGCCCGGCTAAGTTGACCCTTCGTTGGATTTTGCTTTTCCTATTCACATATTAGAAAATAACGTAATAGTGATTAGTATAGTTACATATGTAATTGATATATCAAACAAAATAATGACTATATTTATAATTAATGGAACATTAATATGATTGATATACTTCTTCATAAAGTACACGTGAGAAACTCTTCGAACCACATGTATGAAGCATCGTCTGGTGGGAACGATTTTCTCGATTAATAGTACTCCGACGCTATATCAAGATCAATTAATTAATAAAAAAGCTCAACATATAATGTTTACAAACTAAATTCTTTTATACAAAATATATCTGACCCAATTCAGAATTCCAAAAATCAATTAACGTGATCCACTGCTCAAGAGGAATATGATCTGGATAATTTTGAACTCGAGTTCTATCATCATTAAATACATCATAAATATGAGCCTTCAGTCTATGCTTGTAGTCTTTCCACAACTTGTTATTTTTTTTATTACATGCTTACGATGTTTAGAATCGATGACAAATTTATCTTAGAAATTAAAGAAAAATGTAAAACTATTATAAAAAAATTCATAAAATTATATCGATAAAAAAAACTTACATAATTCTGTTAAAGATATCTAACATACCAAAATGCTCTACCACACCTGTTCTTTGGCATCCTAATCAATTATCTTCCATGATGAGACATCTAATTTGAGTAGATGTGGGTCTCTAGCCAAGACACCACAAAAACTAGACAACTTTTGAACATGCTTACCATAAGCTTGGCCAGCCTTGTTGAAAAGTACTTCTGTAGACACCCCATTTTTGCATCCGCCTGATTAATCAACTCGTCAACCCGATTGCAATGATTCCCAATGATGGATGTGTATTCCAATGCTTTATTTTGTTACCAGATATGTTTCAGAAATCCGGATGAGGTATCTCGAACTGACAAAACCTTAGAAATTATGCTACGCTAGGAAAATACGACCCCAGAAACATAGAAATCATCATCTTGCAGACCAGAAAGAAACTTCACGATAAAAATCACTAAAAATTATCAAATTACCAAAATATCCCTAACCTCAAAACAACCCTAGAGCTTACGTTACGCTTAGAAAAACTCTCTCGAACACATAAAATAACAAATCGGAACCAAATAAATCATTTCACCAATTTTAACAGAATTTGACAAAATTACGAGAATGCCCCTCGTAAAGTCCACAACCATTTCACACAAAAAAACTTCATAAATAACAAAAACTAATATTTCCATTGAATTCCTTACGAAAAATCGATTCTAAAACATCCTGGAACATTAAAAACCGACTTGAAACGTGAAAAGTCCTCTCCGGGGGCAAAACGGTAATTTCACAATTTTCAGATAAAAAAATTCCGAAATTAATAAATAAAAATTAAATAATTAAATTAAAACATTAATGAAATTAATTTAAAATTTTGAACCTAAAAAATCGATTAATCGGACTCTCAGGCAAAATTGTTGAGGGTTCGTGGGATATTTCTTTAAGGACCCCTCCATTTGGGGGTCCAAAGAATTAAAGAAATAATGGAGGGGCCTTCTCCAAAAATTTAAAGTAAATCAAGCAAGACTGAGGTGGTCAAGGTATTAAAGTCAATCAAGTGAGACTGAAGTCAAAATTAAAGTCAATTAAGCAAGACTGAAGTCAAAATATTAAAAGTCAATCAATTAAGACTAAAGTCAAAACATTAAAAGTCAAATAAGACCAAAAGTCATAATAGAATTATAATTGATTAATAACTCTATCTAATAGAGTTCTAACTTAAAAATAATTCTACCTAAAACAATTCTAATTAAAACATAATTCTACCTAAAACAAGTCAAATTAAAACACAACTCTAATTAAAAGATCTCTAATTAAATACTAACTCTATCCAAATCAACCCCTAAAAACATCTATAAATAGAGGTGCTCACACCCTATTTTCGTATCAAATCATAAACCCTAAGAGAAGTAGGTCTAGAAGCTCCCCTAGCCTCCCATAAACCCTAGTTTTGGAGCCCCAACTCCTTAACTAACATCCCTCCTTCAATTTTAGTCTAGAAAACACCTAAAGCCTTCTAAAAAACACCCCCAAATCCACAACGAACTTGAAGAGTTCAGATTCAAAAACAAGGAGATACCTTGCCTCGGAGATCCGAAGTCAAATCCGAAAACAGAACGAAGCAAGGGAGCACGGTACAAGGAGCTCTTTTTGTCAGATCTGAGGGAACCAAAGTCCTTGCCATCGGAAAGGTAAATTTTTATTTTTATTTATTTTTTATCTAGGTTTTAGCAATGTAATTTACTTGGGACTTTAGTAGAGACCGGCTTTGGCCGGGCGGGGTTGGTGCCTAACACCTTCCAACCCCGTAACTTGATCCCCGAATTCAGATTTTTTTATGGTAGATTAGTTCTTTTTATCCATGTTAGAGTCAGTATGGTTCCTAGATCACAATAACTAGGTGGCGACTCCCAAACCTCAAGGGTCAAAAGCGGATCCGCGCACCCCGCTGATCGAGGGTGCTTTCAGTGGCGACTCCACTGGGGACATTGAGGATCAGACTTGAAAAACCCCAAGTATGGGAACATTGCCAATGACCTAGTTTTTTTTTTTTTCTAGTTTTAGTTGATTCTATTTAATTGTTAGTTAGTTAATTCTTATTGTTCGTTTATCTGATTTTTTTTTGTTTTTATATTGGTGGGTTTAACCATTAATTTCGGTTCAATTTTGAATATGTTATTCCGGCATATGATTATTCTTATATAATTCAATTGAGAGTCACTTGGGGTGACTTTAAATAATACCAAGTTTCAACGGATACTTGGTTGAGGGTGGAATAATGATCGTTGAGGATGAGATAATGAAACAAATGTTTCTTTTTTTTATTTTTATTGTTAAAAGCATGTCGATCCATTTTTGGATGACAAAGGATTTTTTTTTTTGAAAAAAAAAAAAGGAGGAAGCATGTTCGATATTTAACCTTTTTTTAGTTAGTTGTTTTAATTTCTTTTAAGATGTTTTTATAGGCAATATATGCTGCCCTTTGGCAGTATACAGAATTTCAAAAAAAAAAAAAAAAAAAAAAAAAAAAAAAAAAAAAAAAAAAATTTCAATTTCTGTCAACAGCAGCTTGTGATGGTGTGGCTTTAGTATAAGTCGTTTTGAACTATTTAAGCCCAATGATGTTCAATAGGGTGTGGGTAGTTAAAAGTCTTTTTACTCGTTTTTCTCTTTCACCTTTTACAAACAACGTTCTGTTTTTTAAAAATAAGAGAATCCATCTCTTCGTCCCCATTGAGTTCTGTTGGTCTCAACAGACTCAAGAACTCTACTTTTGAGGTTCCAAAACCGTGCGTCGATTCTGTGAATCTCGAAGGATCTAAGAGATCGGACGATCGGGCTGGCTGTCACCCTTTACAACTTGATCGAACGAGAACGATGAATTAAAGATCGGGTAGGGAATACGATCTTCTGTGTGAGATGAAATGTTCGATGGAGATCAGAGATCACTCAATGTTGATCTTCCTCATGCGTTTTGTTTCAGTCAAACATCGTTTTCCAAGTAGTTGTGGAGTTTTCTCCGATCGTTCCTTTCGTTACCAAGCGGTTTTGACTCCGATTTCGAACGCGAGTTTTCGACTCCGATTTCCACATAATCGCCATTAGAGAAGTTCATGAAGAGATCTCTCTCACCACAGCGCTAAAATGGCGAACAATTCGTCGAAAAATCCCATGTTATAGGCTGATCTCGACGCTGTTATAGGTTGATCTCGACGCTGGTCTGCTGTTATGAATTGATCTCGACGATTAGGCTTCTGTTGATCTCGACGTTACGCTGCTGTTATAAGTTGATCTCGACGTTGAGCTCGACGTTGAGCTCGACGTTATCCTGCTGTTTTAAAACAGCAAGGCCGATCTCGGCATGTACTGCCAACGGCATATGAGTTGCTGCACTGTACTGTATTGGGTTTTAAATCAATTTTTTTTTAAAAAGAGGAAATTAATTTGTTTCTAAAAAAGAAAAAATCAAAATAAAAAAAAAAGATTGGAGATTTTCTTTTCATAAGAAAGAGGAGTTCAAAAAACAACAAAGTCATTTTCTAAATGTTACCCATAGCAACATATATGCAAGTTTTCTTTGTTTTGTTTTTTGAATTTCCTTGATTGGGCTCAATTTGTTTTTTTTTAAAAAAAAAAAAAATGAATAAAACCATCCTCTTATTTCATTGATCATTATCATACCCTTAATCCGAAATTCTTAGAAATTTTGAATTATCTTTTGGTCGCCCCAAAACACCCTTGATTGGACTATGAAATTTATCAAATATTGTGATGATCGGGACTATAAAACTACCATGATTGGTATATGAAGGTGATGTGCATGCTTATTTCCATGGTTCGGACCATATTCATGATAATTGCCTATTTAATATGCTATAATGTCATTGGGAATACATGTTTGATGTTGGTCATAATGTTGATCATGATTAAATGTTTATGGGTTTGGAATGGTGCTTATATCCATATAATTCATGTTATAATTGGTTTGTTTGGGCCATGGGCCCATTTGTTTGGAAAAGGCCCCGGGCACACCCCACCTTACTTTGCACACACCACATGCACGTTTACCGCTTTACTCACTTACACGTCCCATTTAGCCAACGTGGCACTAGTGCGTGGCCCGGTCTCTTCGGAGATGCGACGTCATTCATGAAACCCACAACTCCAGTCACGTACCTTAGGGTATATCGAACTGGGGCATCAATACCGTCTGATCAGGTGATTCTGAGAGACATATTGATGCACCCATGCTGGGGTGACCTGAGCCTTTGTCCTATTGTAAGCCACACAGTCACATGTCCCGATTGCCAACGTAGTACTAGTACGTGGTCGGTCCCCTCGTGGGATGCCAAACCATTTATGAAAGCTACAACTCTTGACTCGTACCCGTAGGTATAAAAGGTGATCTAAGTATATCAATTGCACTTCTTGGTCAAAATCGGTGCCTATGCAAGATCTTGCCCCGCTGTACCCTACTGTACGAGGGGGATAGACTACGTCTATTCTAGACGAGAGGTATTTAAGTGGGCCCTTGCTCAGCATTGTGCGCCACCTCTCAACTGGAGATCAAACTGGCTGTTTTTGGCTTCAGAGAAGTGAATTGAGGTTTTAGATTATCACCTATACGGTATATCAAACCAAGTCACCACGTATCGAAAGGTATATAGGTGTGCTTGGGCAAGGGTGGCTAGATAAAAAAATGCATTGCACGTAGTAAACCTAGAGTCTAGAAGCCTTCCTATAGGTCACGACCCGAATTGACTATGGGTGTTCCTGGGTTGCTTTATTCAATCCAACCAACAGGTAGGTGGGCGGACCGATCCAGAATAATCAAACAAAACCCGCAATATCGGTCCTACCCAATCGGTGAAATGTACTGATTAATTTGAACCACTTAAACCAGTTGACACAATGGACAAATTGATCAAACTGATATCAATACCAAATCAGTTGGACTAATTGGTTTCACTTTTAAAGATCCAGACCACTTTATCTAGAAAGATTCTATCTTAAGATCAAATTAATTTATCTGATCAAAGGTTCAATCCCAATCAGGGGTAGACCCGCATCTAACCTTTCTCACTTTCTGGGTCACTATAGACTTATGGTGCATTTGGATTCGATTTTCCGTCAAACTTGGGCTATTTTATATCAAAACTTTAATCATGGTTAAGAGTCAAACCTTTAGAGTCAATGGTTAACCTTGGTTTACTTCCAATCAGGTGATAATTGGTCCTAAACGTTCTAAACCTCCATCTGTACCACTTTGGGTACGTGAAAAGAGTCGTCTTTCTAGAGTACCATTGCCAAGTAGTCAGTCATTGCCACAAGAAGAAACGAGTATCATGGATGAAGCTGTGCTCCGTCAGATTTTAGAATCTTTTCAAGCCCAGATTATTGCCTCTGTCCAAACACAAATTGAATCCCTGAAAATTGAAAAGGGAAAAGATAAAGCTATAGAACCTCAGGATGTGTTTGACCTCGTTGAAAACCAAGAAGATGATCAGTTACACGTTGACCCTGTCCTAGCTCATCGAATAACTCAAGTTGAAACTGCTTTGAAGAACATCAAAGACCCTGATGATCTTACTCTTGGGTTAGGGTCAATGACCTTGTTTCCCACGGTCCGTCTACCAGAAAAGTTCACAATGCCAGATATGGAGAAGTTTGACGGTATTGGATGCCCTAGGACTCACTTAAAAGTATATGTCGGCATAATGCAATCTCAGGGTCTAAATGAAGAACAGATGGCTCAACTTTTTCAAAGAACCCTGACAGGTCCTGCACTACGCTGGTTAATGTCATTGGACTCATCTCGGGTAAGAACATGGCATGAATTGATGAAAGAGTTTATTGGTCGATATTCATTCAACACGGATATTGAACTCACAAGAAGAGATTTAGAAACTACTAAACAAAAACCTGGGGAAACTTTCACTGAGTTCATTGCTCGATGGAGAGCTAAAGCCGCTCAACTGTGGGACCGACCTCAAGAGAAGGAACAAGTTAAGATTATCCTCAGGAATCTCACTCCAAATTATGCCAAGTACTTGATGTCTCAGTACCTTCCTACTTTTCAATCCCTCCTTGAGGCTGGAAATCAAGTTGAGGATGCCTACTCTTCGGGACTTTTTGGTAACTCGTCTGAGTCAAAACCCAAACATTTCAAGCCTAATGTCAATTCCTTACAAGTGGCCAACACCTCCTTCGCACTATCTCCTGAAGCTACTCAACCTTCACAAACTAAGCCTAGGAGACAGTTTGCCAATCTTGGAAATCCCTTAGTGTTGCTTATCAAAAATTGATGAAAAGGGGATTGTTGACGCCTTTACAACCTAAGCATTTGCCTAATCCTCTTCCTCCAAACATGGATAATGGGCAATTCTGTGAATTCCATCAAATGCCTGGTCATGTTCTTGACAGGTGTATTACTCTCAGACATGCTATCCAAGACCTTATTGAGCAAGGAAAAGTCACCATACCCACTCCTACTACTCCAAATGTTAAGACTAACCCTTTGCCTACTTTTCAAAATCACCCCCCTCCTACTCTGAACCTAATATCCATATCCAAACCCGAATCAATTGATCCAATTTCCTTCATTCACCCAATGGGTCTTAACAGTGCATTCGCTCCATGCCAGAATGAGCACAACTACCCTAAGGCAGCGACAGAACTGAAGAACAGGGAAATTATTGAAGCAACGGATTGTCGCGCATATGACAGAGGCTTGAATCAAAATATGAAGAGATAGTAAAAGCAGGCAAGTTCAAGTCATCCATCGAAGATAACCGAAGTGGCATAGACTCTAGATTTGTGTCTCTCTATTCATAATGATGTCATCTTTTAAGTTTTCTTAGTTTTTTTTTTTTTTTTAGCTTCAATTGCGTCAGTCTTTGAATTCAGTTAGCCATCTTTATTTTTTTTAGGTTTGTCAGTTTGTGTTCTTTTTTATTCTAATAAGAAGCTTTTGATTATCATGTGTGCAATAATGATGTGAACATAAAATTTAACATGAGAAATGACTTAAAGCTCACTAATCAAATTTGATAAATATTGAAATTAAAGAGTACACTCAAGAAGTGCAAATTGGTGATACATTATCCTCAGGAGAACATGAGAGCATAGTAAACTTACTTGAGAAATTCAACAATATTTCTTGCATGGTCTCATAAGGATATATAGATGGATCGCATAAAAATATAGATCAAGACATGTAGTCAAGGGTGAACTTCAAAGTCGAAGATTATTGGTCAAAAATGATATAGCTGAAGGCATCGACAAAGACACTAAGACTTACAAGTGGATCTACCAGGTTTCTCACTCAAAAGAGGAGAATTTTCATTCATAAGAGAATAAAAGAGTTTCTCGAAATTTTAGAGTTAGAAAACTCAATCATACTCGATTTCACAAAAGAAGACTAAGAATATTCATTCTCAAAAGAAGACCTTGCTCGACAGAGCAATTTCAGATATCGAATTCCTGAAACTTTGACCAAGTCAAGCAGCATTCACCAAAGGAGGCCTCCTTTGGTCGAATCATTTTCCTATCTTACCCCAAAAAAGAAAAAAAAAAAAAAACCTTCTTTAGCCCCTCGCAGCCTTTTAAAAGAAAAATAAAAGCAGTAGCCTCTTCTTTTAAAACCATACCGACCAACCTTGGGAAGGAATCTTAGTATGAACTACGTTTTGACCTGATCCCAAAAGGAAAAAAAAGAAATATTTGGGGTACGTAGGCAACCTGAGAAGTTACTTCAGGCCCGGTCATTAAAAGAAAAATGTATTCTCTTAAGGAAAATGTCATCCAAAAGAAAAATCTACTATTGAAATGTTCAAAAGAAAAGAATGCCAAACTAAGGGCATTAGAAAAAAGAATCAAAAGAATGATGAAAAAGAAAGAATGCCAAACTAGGGGCATTTATTTAAAAAAAAAATCAAAATAATTGATAGAAAAGAGAGAATATCAAACTAGGGGCATTTTGGGAAGTTGAGCCTTATACCTTTTCTTTCTAAAACCATATCCTAAGCCCACCTATTAAGTCCTCCTGAAGGCTAATTGACTCGGTTAAGGTGCAGGAAACTGAGAAATCGTCGATTTTGTTACATAAGATCATCAAGAAAAAAAAAGAAGCCCGCTAAGTCGAAAACCTGAAAATGCGGCTTAGGCAAAATTTAGGGCATAACCATAAAAAAGAAAGCCTGCTAGGTTGAAAACCTGAAAATGCGACCTAGGCAAAAATCAAGGTATCATCAGAAAAAGAAAAGAGCAAAGCCCGCTAGATTGAAAACCTAAAGAGGCGATCTAGGCAAAAATTAGGGCATCATCAAATGGAGGGAAGAAGGTCCCGTCAAGAAGAAAAATTCAGAAGGAAGCTTGTGCAGAAACTGTAGAACCATTCAAGCCACGATATTTGTCTTTTAGCCAAGAGCTCACATCCGACAAAGACAATATTGAAGTCGGAAAAAATCAGAAGTCATCTTGAACATTGTAGGATCTTCAAAAGTATGTTTACTTGTTCAAGTGTTCGCTAATGGAAGATGTAGAATCATCAACCACTTTGAAGAGGAAGATCTTTTATTCTAATCTTTATCAAGATTTTTTAAGTCCAGCTCAAGCATTTTTCAAAAGAAATTCGAAAGAAAATGATCAATTCTTTATTGCACATATGATAATCTTAAGAGTCTTAAATTTAAGAGAATGTTAGTTCTTCTATCTATCATACATCAGAGTCCGTATTTTTCAAGCGTAATCCATTCCATCAGTCTCGTAGTCAAGTCTCAATTAAAGCCAACCTTGAAACTAGGGGCATTTTTTAAGGTCATTTAATTCCAAATTTTGTTCTTAATCACATGATAAAAAGAAAATCATACAAAAGCTTAAAAGTCCGGCGAAACCCAATGATAATTACGAATCCAGATGCATGATAAGCCAAAAAGGCCTGATCTTTCAAACTTTGAGCTCGATTTTGAATCATATCAATTAATAGGATTGTTTAAGTTCCTATAAATCTAACCCGAGAAACGTGGCTTAGTAAGTTCGAGTCGAGAGAAACGAGACTCCAACTTTTTTGAATCATAGAATGAATGGGCTTGTTGAAGTGCCTATAAACCTAAGTTCGAGTCCGAGAAACGAGACTCCAACTTGTTGAATCATAGAATGAATAGGCTTTTTGAAGTGCCTACAACCTAAGTTCGAGTCCGAGAAACGACGAGTCCAACTTGTTGAATCATAGAATGAATAGGCTTTTTGAAGTGCCTACAAATCTAAGTTCGAGTCCGAGAAACGAGACTCCAACTTGTTGAATCATAGAATGAATAGGCTTTTTGAAGTGCCTACAAACCTAAGTTCGAGTCCGAGAAACGAGACTCCAACTTTTTGAATCATAGAATGAATAGGCTTTTTGAAGTGCCTACAAACCTAAGTTCAAGTCTGAGAAACGAGACTCCAATTTTTGAATCATAGAATGAATAGGCTTTTTGAAGTGCCTACAAACCTAAGTTCGAGTCCGAGAAACGAGACTCCAACTTTTTGAATAATAAATAGGCTTTTTTGAAGTGCCTATAAACCTAAGTTCGAGTCTGAGAAACGAGACTCCAACGTTTTGAATCATAGGCTTTTTGAAGTGCCTATTAACCTTAGTTTGAGTCCGAGAAACGAGACTTCAATTTTAATAGGATTGTTAAGTTCCTACAAACCTTAGCCAGAGTCCGAGAAACGAGACTCCAGCTTTGTTTGAAATCATATTGAATTAATAGGATTGTTTAAGTTCCTTAGCCTGAGAAGCTTGGCTACAATAGGCTCCAGTCCGATAAATGAGACTCAAACTTTTTTGAACTCTAAAAAGAATTTCAAATAGGATTTAACGAAGTTCCTACAATGTTATAACTCCAATTACCTTTGTTAAACCTTGCTATGATTGTTTTCGTTGCATAAGTGCATCTCAATTTTGAATCATTATTGTCAGTGAGAGAAGATCTCTAGGACCTGGCACATTTTTACTTAATTTCACACAGCATCACACCATTGCACACACGTGCACTTTTGCATCAGTCAGGGAGAATCTTCTAAAATTCGAGGATCTGACATCGTCAGTGAGAGTTCAAGCTCGAGGACCTGACAACCTTTTAGTTCGGGAAGAGTTTTACGCTCAAGGATCCGAACACCTTGACGAATTGCTAAATCAGGCTGCAAAATGAACTGTCACTAGCTTTGGCATTCAGATATCGCACTATCTACCAAAATAGATTTGCTATCTAGTTTGCTTCAACCCTGCCAAAGAGGGGCATCTGTAGACACCCCATTTTTGCATCCGCCTGATTAATCAACTCGTCAACCCGATTGCAATGATTCCCAATGATGGATGTGTATTCCAATGCTTTATTTTGTTACCAGATATGTTTCAGAAATCCGGATGAGGTATCTCGAACTGACAAAACCTTAGAAATTATGCTACGCTAGGAAAATACGACCCCAGAAACATAGAAATCATCATCTTGCAGACCAGAAAGAAACTTCTCTTTGTTTCTCCATTTTAATAAGTTGAATTTCTAA